>NW_010330935.1:0-3851 GCF_000700745.2 Antrostomus carolinensis
CAAGTGGCTGTTTCTTGTTTGGCTGCCAGCTTAGTTACACTATCACAATTCTTTATTTATTTAACTAGGTCTTTGAGGTACAAAGAGTTAAATTAGAAGGTTCCTCCTTTCTTGTTAAGGATGGTCTCATTTTTTTTTCCCACAACAGCATTAAGATCATAGCTTAATCATGCTGTCCCTACAGAAGTCTGAGAAGAGGTGAACTTATATGTGGATCTTCAATAATTAATACTTCAATTTTACCTTTTTTTCAATGAAATGCTTTATGCTTCATTTGAATATATTATTGTCATTGTTCTTACCAATGTGCTATTTGCACTGTGACTTGGGTTTAATTCTAAATTCATCCACTTCCTAGGATTTTCTATCATTCTCCATGCTCAGGGGCTGTATTTCTGAGAGTTTTAAAAGTCTATTTAAACCAAAATAATTGGTCACTTTAAATATTAGAGTGTGTCTGTAGATATAATCTAGTACAAGGTTCAAACCCCTAGGAATCATACAAAAAAAAAGAAAAAAAGTACAGATTGATAAAATCCTCCACACCCCTCCAAGTGTTATAAAACAAAGCATCACAATAGCAACTTAGTATATAACAACTAGCTGAAGTTTCTTAATGTTTTGCCTGGAGACTAAGGGGGTGGGAGGCGGAAAAAAAAAAGCTACACTTTTGCTTTATTGGGTACTTTTTCCATGTGCTGGTGAGGGGCAGCAAAGCTACCAAGGGGAGCAAGGAGGGGCTCACTCCATAGCATCATAGTAGAGCTACATCCTTTTAAAGGACTCATTTTCAGCAAAAGAACCCGAAAAGATAGATAGGCACAAACAAAGCTGTTTCAATGTAAAGAGCTCCATTACAGGCTTGAACGGCCTTACTAATGAATAAAGGTCACTGGGATGGAGCTTCGAGTCAGTAAAGCAGGCGCGAGGCTGAGGGGCAGACAGTGGAATGCTGAGGGGCAGACAGTGGAATGCACTTGCCGGTTAGGTTGCCTTTTTCTGCCTGTTCAAGATAATCACATCAGTGCCCATAACACATCTTTGTAGGAGTTATTGCCACAAATCAAAAGTTTAAAACCCTTTAGCAACAGCTAAAATCGTTCAGTTTGGAGACAGGATGGAGAACAATGAGGAAATACAAATAGCAGAACAGAGGCAATTCAGTTCAGCTAATAATATTACACAGTGCTTCGTCCTTCTCCAGTAATTTCCACCTGAGCCTCTCAGCATTTGCTTGAGGGAGGGAAGCATTTATTTCCCTTTTGTGTTTGTGGACCTAAAGAACAAGAAATGAAGGTGATTTGTCCAAAGCCACACAAGTTTCAAAATGAGTTGAATATATAACCCCCAAACCTTGGTCCCTTTCTATAAGCTTACCAGCACTTGCAGAAACTTAGCACTAGGTAATGAAGTTTTTTCATATCATGTGGACTGTTCAATTAAGACAAAAATACTGGTTCATTGCTTTAAGGAAAAAAAAAAAACACAAAAAAAATTGTGAAAGGAAGTGTCAAAGAATTTGTACATATTCAGTAAAACTAAATGAAACCTTTAACTTCATATTGACAGTAATATGTAGAAGATAGATTCATTTTTTTATTTTTTTGTTACTGTTTTGTGGGGTTTTTAATTGCTTAAACCAAATAAATTAAGCTGGTCTTTCTACTGAATCAAAATGGCAATTACTTTTTAATTAAAATTATACCTAGTGCACAAATATAATTTTTACATTTCCTGCCACAGAAACTCCCCAGTGTCTCTCAGAAATTGATGCTTCTGTATGAAGAACTTGGTTTAATTGCAAAGTTTTTTTTAGATAGGAAAATTAGCAGGATGAAAACTACCAGTGACTTGTGCCATTTGCTCTTTTGTTTAGATCCATGCTATAAGTAACCTGGTTACTCACTAAAAGCACAGTGATAAGTCCCGTAAACAATCTCATCTTAGCTTTGAATATGAGAGATATAGAGTGAGATTGAGACTGGGAATCCTTGCCATACACCTAGTAATTTCCAGAATTAATTCACCTATTAAAAACCTCTCCAGAACATGGCTCCCACAAAACATCTCTCATTCTATCATGAAGTCAATCCTGTTCACAAAGCCAGAGGAGCAACGATGGTGAAGTCAAAGTCACAGGACTTGTCTGACTGTCAAATGCATAAATAGCGGATGTTTTTCCACTGGGTTTGCTTAAAACCTCTGCCCCAATATGCAGTTTTCTTTTGAAATCAGCTTAAAGCTAGATGTTCTTAATCCCATATTTTGCTTTCTTAGTCTAAATTAATTTTGAATCTGTGCAGATTAAAATGAAAGGTCTAAGTCTGTGCTAACTCCTGGTAATGACATTAGGCGGGATTTAAATTCTGACAGCAGGTTAATCCACTGAGAACCAGTTCATACTTTCTTTCTTTGTTTTGTTTATATTAAGAATGGTTCAACTGCTGCTTCTTGGGGAGAGGAAAGAATTCCACTCCTCTAATATACATTAGGAGAAGTGTAGGATGAACACTTAGATTCTATCCCAGATCTTCTCTTACAATTTGGAATAGATAATTTTACTCTGTATTTCCATTTCTTTGGCTCCAAAATGCAAATAAGAAACGTGACTACGTACCTTGCATGGTTTTATCAGCATATGGGATTCTTTGGGGAATCTTACTGTAAGAATCTATTATTAAAATAGATACATCACTCTATTAAAACCGGTTGAGCATTTATTTTACTACTGCAGAAGAGCTTGTATGCATTGGTATAAATTCTCTGTGACGTGCACATCCCTACTGTGCTTCATCAGATCACTGTACCTATATGTGCTTTGTTGATACCTATCATTCTATCAACAATTCAGTTATTCTGGATAGTTTCTTAAACCACCATTTTCTCATCAGTGGCTGTTCCTCTCTTATGCAGCACTCTGCTGTGTGCACAAACGCTAATTACTGGTCTTCGGACTTGGCACCTCGGTACCTTTCAGACATGATGGAACATCAGCTGTCCCATGTTTCCTTTCCAAGCACAAGGTGTCTATTTCAGCACAGTTGAAATTTTTGAATATTCTTAAAAGTAAATAATATCCTTCACTCCTGGAAACAGAGAAAGTATGGCAATGATCGGTGATTCACAGTGTGGGATTTTTATACACTGCATTTTCATCACACTGGAAGTATTTTACACTTTTGAAATAAAGAAGCTAACATGAGATGAACTGCCTTTCTGCCTAACAGCAGTGTGTCTTGCGTTAATGATCAATTACACCTACATTCAAGAAAAGACTTGTGCTAAGAAAAGTAATAGGATTTAACCTTGAAATTATACTCAATAGAACTGTAACACTTTTGCATCTCTTTTCACTTATATGAGAAGATCTTGCAACTATATGATAATTTAATATTTAACACAAATAACATTTGTTAGGTTTATGGTTGGACTCAGTGATCTTAATGGTCTTTTCCAAACAAAATGATTCTACGATTTTTCCAAGAAAAAATGCCATGTGGTGTTTTTCAAATCCATGACCAGTTAATTCCTACTGGGCATCAACCAGGGAACCCAAGAACCTTTGGGGCTGCTGGGTTCAGTTTTTCCTCAGCCTCATGTCAACTTCCTCATGTCACTTGTCTTTGCCTCTTTTCTCCTCTGCAGAAAGATGACACTACTTTATCTTTGTTAACACAGTGCTGCAAAGGGACTCAAAATACTTTGGCCAGTAGTTTGTTACTACACAGAAGAAATCTACACTGCACTTCCAGCTGTCCTTTAAGATGTACAGACTACAGTGATTTTTTTTTTTCCCCACTGAATCGCTAAATTTAATCCAGGCTTAAATATTTTTTGAATAGTGTGTCTGT
>NW_010330935.1:3914-12289 GCF_000700745.2 Antrostomus carolinensis
TTCCCTAAACAAAGTTGGAGTCTTTATTTCCTTTTAATGCAACAATATTTGTTCCTTGTTCCACAATAATTTGAAAAAAAGTTGAAGACAGGTTTCCCTGAGAAGGAAAGGACACAGAGAAGAATTGTAAAAATGAGTGTAGAACCAGGGAAAAAAGGTTTTCAGCGCAATTTTAAATGAAACAACATATTAACCACTTTTATCACTAAAACAACAAGAGTAATTTGATTGTTTCACACAGATCCCTTTAGGAAGATAGTACTTTCTACTATAGGACTCTTTCAGTCTAACTCAGAAACACAAATCAAGAAGCAATTCTGGAAAATAAAATCAAACAAAAATTAATACAATAAGGAGCATTTTTACACAGTGCAGATTAAATTCTTAACTCAAAAAAAGATTTAACACAGATTTTCATAATGACAAACCACTTAAATGACTGAATTATGATTCCACAGCTTCTGTAGCATCCCTTGAAAAAGTCCACCTATTTCCATGCTGTCAACTTCATAATGCAATCCTTACTCAGGCAAAACTCCAGCTGTTCTCATAGAATAATACCTGAGCAGAGAAAATGACACATGGCCCTTCTGTGAACAAATGAACATCTACATTTCTTTCCTGAAATAGCAAGCTGCACTGTATAAACTGGATTCATTATTAGGCAAGTGGACAGTTCTGCCTATCAATATAATGAAAATTGTCTGGCAGCCTTAGAGGTTATGATATCATACCACCTACTCTGAATTTAAGTTTCTGCCAGGTATCTAAGTTGATCACCATTACTACTGTTTAACAAACAAAAAATTAACCAAAGGCTGTTTCTGAGAATATATGCAAGGAAAAACATTTAATTGTATTAAGATATTATTGAGACTTTCTTTTCTTTGAAATGCATTATTACCTTCCTGCTTTGAATCAGGCACTGAAATTTGGCAGGGAAGCTGGGGGATTTCTTTTGCAACCAGAAAGGTTGCTTTTATGGACCTTATGAAAACTTCACATTTAACCAGTAAGTCTTTGGAAAACTGCAGTTCTTATGCTCAACAGGGACGTACTTTGGCAACCTGAAAGTTCCAAAGGCCCCAGCTCTAATGAAAATTTTCCATCCTCTTGGAAGCTCTTGTGCTAAGAGTCTCTACACTGTTCACACACACCAACACTGGTTCTTAGTGGGTTTTCAAGAAGGAGTGTTCAGACTACACACACACACAAGAATATACCTGATGAGGGCACTTCCATGTGTTCATTCTCCAATACCTTTGTAATCTTTCAGTGATGTTTTTTGACAGATAGAGATTCTCCTCTTTTTTCCTCTAGTCACACTGGCGAAGTAAGATGGTACTTAGTGCTGGAAGCATCCAGGGTTCTTGAAAGACAAAAAAAACCTTAATTTAGAAAATTGTTAACAAATCAAACGGCCTAAAATCTTGATGCTCCCACACTTAGTTACCACTGGAATACAGAAGAAGAAGAGGAGTTTAGGGACACTTGAGGAATCACTGAAGAGCAGAAAAAACAAATACGTCAACATTTTATTTACCTTCTTACAAAATGAACCATTTTCAGCAGTTACAGGTGACTCTAATATTGTCTCCGAGCATGTTTTTCTCCATTATTTTCCTGTCTTTACCGTTCTCCTGTGCTTCTAGGTTTATGTCCTTAAATGGTCAAACCAGAATAGCTTGGGTTCTAAGATCTGATTCTACCTGAGTTTCAGCAAGTGGAAGTAAAATGAGTTTGGCACTCATAAAATTATTTTGTTGCACTCAACCCAGTGTCATAGATTGACCATAAACACATTCCAGGTTTCTGGTACAGAGAACCAAAGTAAGTATGTATCTTAAACCTGGGAAAGAGCTACAGTAAAATCAGTTCCTTGGGTAATTATTATAGTGGTTAGTCAAAGCAACAGCAGATCCATCTCAGTACAACCCAGGCAACTGACACTGTCTGTTTAGGGACAGCACATTTTAGGTTCAAATCCAGTTCCTGACTCATGCTTAGATTTTAAACAAACACCCTTAAAGACACAGGCATGTAGATTTTATTTTTTTAATCATCCTTCTTTTGTCTCGTCAGAGTCTACACGTGTGACATATTACGAACCAAACTGCTTCTAAAGAAGGTGAACTCTGCAGTCCTTTTGAAGCTAGTATTTCTGCTAATCTCAGTGGGAGATTCACCCAGCACGATTGATTCCATTCATTCCTACTAGTTATGTATTAATGGTCCTCAATGAGATCAGTGAACCTGCCCTAGTTCACATTGGTACAACAGAGAATCAAGCCCAAAAAGAACACACTCAGAATTCAAGCTTTTGTGGCACCAGAAGTGAGACAGAAAACACTCCAGACAATTCAACTGGAAGGTGAATAGCAAGGAGACTAGAAAATTATGTGGGCAGTACATTTCTGAACAGCCCTTTGAGATCAGAGAGGACAAAGAGGACCAGGAGAAGGGAGAGGGGAAAAAGTGATGAGTAATATTCAACTTTATTGCAAACACTGACTGGAAGATAATGTCCAGTCACTGAAATTCATACTACCTTGGGTTTAGGCATGAAGAAATGAGTAATTCATTACCCACTTCAAAGTCCCAAACTGCCACGTCTTCCTCAGAGATAGTTGTTGGAGAAATAACAGTGAACTAACAAAAGGACAAACGACCACAGCCTCTTACAAGGCACAATTCTCATTGCTTCAAGATTTTCCCAGCAGCACAGTAAGAAGGAGATATGAGACATGGCTGCAGTCCTACCCCACTCACACTTACTCCAGCTCTGCCTTCATTCAAGCGCATAAAAGCCAACTAGGACATTGACCTGGGGTGGCAACAATACAGTAGTGTTTACAAAGCATTCAGACATAACTTTATGGAAGGTGGGAAAACTAACTAGATTAGACTCAGAACAGGAGGGACACCCAGTCTAACGGTTTTGACCCTCCAAACTGATGTGTTAACCTTAGAATCAGCCCATTCAAACAAATGTGAGCATAGAAATCAAGTTCTCCAGAAAAAAAACACTAGCTTAGCCACAAAAAATATAAATTAATGAATTGTTTCAGAAGTAAGAGCCTCTACTTCCTGGAAAATCTTTATCAACTACAGAGAAAAAAAAAAATCTCATTGAAAGCTCTAAAATTTTACAGAATCATTGGGGGATTTATCCAAGATCAGTATATAACTGACAGAATACTCCAGAGAAAAATTATCTTAGCAATATTTTAGGAGAGACTTATAGCATAGACAAATGGATAAGAATGAAATTTCCAGCAAAACCTTTCGACAAGTCAGAGAGGGAGAAGGAAGGACACAAAGTTGGGTAGAAGAAGGCAGGATCCTGGATTAAGTGACTGGCCAATATCTCTTGTATAAGAATCTGAACATTCAGATTTATTCTCCTTACATTTAATTGCCATCTGTGAGAAACTGCAAGAGTTAAGGTATGTCTCAAGCATTGTAGCAAGACAAGTTCTGCACAGCAACAAGTTCTCCATAACAAAAGTAACACTAAGAGGAGCAGTTAGCCAAGGCAGAAGGGCATTAGGGGGCTGCAGAAGGCACGTTGGAGGATGGCAGTTCTGTCTTCTGACATGCTGAGCAAAATACCACCAAATATGGCCAAAGGACACACAGAGTTCATTGGAGGAAGGGGCTCAACGACCACCAAGACCCCCTCAAAAAGACTCTCCGCCACCACCCCTCACAGCGGCGCCTGCACAGTGGGATGTAAGTCCTTGCTCAAGGGGTGGGGGCTGAACTGTATAAAGACTCAATCTGAGGGAGCCACGTGTGTGCCCACCCCTGGAGATCAACCGGTCTTGCTGTGTGTGCGCCCATCACAAGAGGACTGCCCCATCATCTCGGGACCATCGCAGGATCCAAAGGTGGTGATACCTTTCCTTATCTCTTTCCTTTCCTGTCTCTCTCTCCCCTTCTTTCCCCTTCTTTATAGATCTTTCTAATAAGAACCCACATTGCCAAAATTTTACATCTTCAAAGTTCAGATTATTTTCATTATAAATAAAACCTGTGACTCATCATTTGATGTCATTTCACCTTAATTTAGCCTGAGGGGATTTACAGAACTTGAGTCATTCTCCTCCCACCTCAGAGGTGAGACGCAATACCATCACATGGCACGTAAACGACAACTAGGTCATCAGGTCCAGTCAGCATGGGTTTATGAAAGGCAGATGCTGCTTGATGAACCTGATCTTCTACAATAGAGTGACCCACTTAGTGGATGAAGGAAAAGCTATGGATGTTGTCAGCCTAGACTTGAGTAAAGCCTTTGACTCCGTTTCCCACAGCATTCGCCTGCAGAATCTGGCTGGTCATGGCTTGGATGGGTATATGCTTTCCTGGGTAAAAAAACTGACTGGATGGCCAGGCCCAAAGAGTGCTGGTGAACAGAGATAAATTCAGTTGGTGGCCGGTCACAAGTGGTGTTCCCCAGGGCTCAGTACTGGGGCCAGTTCTGTTTAATATCTTTATCAATGATCTGGATGAGGGGATCAAGTGCACTCTCAGTAAGTTTACAGACAACACCAAGTTGGATGGGAGTGTTGATCTGCTCAAGGGTAGGAGGGCTTTACAGGAAGGATCCAGACAGGCTGGATCGATGGGCCACGGCCAACTGAATGAGGTTCAACAAGACAAAGTGTTGGGTCCTGCAGCTGGGTCAACAACCCCATGCAATGCTACAGGCTTGAGGAAGAGTGGCAGGAAAGCTGCCTGACAGAAAAGCAGCTGGGGGTGTTCATTGGCAACCAGCTGAACATGAGCCAGCAGTGTGCCCAGGTGACCAAAAAGGCCAACAGCATCCTGGCCTCTATCAGAAACAGTGTGGCCAGCAGGAACAGGGAAGTGATCGTCCACTTGTACTCAGCACTAGTGAGGCTGCACCTCAAGTACTGTGTTCCATTTTGGGCCCCTCTCTGCAAGAAAGACACTGAGGTACTAGAACATGTCCAGAGAAGGACATATTTATTAAACAGATTACTTATTTTTAATAAATTTCCTACTGACACAAGGAGTAATGACATGAAGTATCATTGAAAGAAAGAACATGTGCTGGGATTTTCATGTGTCTGTATGCCAATTTAGCCAGTGTTTTCAGAAAACCTCAGCCTTCTTGTCTCCAATTAGCAAGCACACCAAGAGTATTATCTCTGTTAAGATTAAAAGGACTAGTTTGACCGTGACTTTCAAAATAGTATTTTTCTAAAACTAAAACACTCATATGCATGTTTGTGTGAGCAGATGGAAAGCACATCTGTTTTAGTTCTATCAATGACCTTATTATAAAGAAATTAAATATTCCTGCATAGTACTTATGATACAAGCAGCAGAGCTACACACAAGTGCACCAAAACTGGGAATTAAAACCAGCAATTAATCAACAAGCTATTTCCACTGCTGAAACTGAAAGATATAAAAAAGGAAACAATTACTACAGAAAATGAAATTTTTAACCCATTTCCATCACAAAAAGATACATTATAACTTCATCATAAATAAATATATCTATATAAGCTTGAATAAATCTATATAAGCTTACAGAAATAATCCTTATAGCCTAAGTGTTCCAACTTCACATGTAAAATCATAAGCCTCGTTGGCACAAGCCAGAGTACCATAAAATTCCAGTGTTCAGGGAAGAACCAGCCAGTCACAATTCTTATTCATTTTATCTAAGAGCATTACTATTCTCCACATATGTTAAGTGCTCAGGATCTGGTCCTGATACAGTGCAATCCTTGTGATTACATACTCTATAGAACAGAAGTGCTGTCATGTTGCAAATACATTGACTACGCAGTTTCAGGGTAGGAGGTAAAATTTTATTCTCTGTGACAATGAGTGGTTAGAAATCAACTAATGATACTGCCCAAGAGGTAGACAGGCTAGAAAGAAAGAATCATCAAGCAAGTAAAATCTTACACACTTAGTTTTTTGTTTAATCTTGCTTTCCTGGGCCATTTTCCCCCAATTAACACTATGCAGCATCAAGGATTAGCAATTCTTATTCTCTTGTTCCTATTACAACCTTTATCTCTAAGACTAAAGAGGAATTCAGACAAGTTTTCGATATATTTAGTTGAGCACAATGCACCTCTTGAGATAATTAATAGCGCCACAAGAAATCCTTGTAAAAACACGTCTGCTTCTCATGCTGAGTATACTTTTCCCTCAGTATACTCTTGCAAAGAGTATGCTGAGCATTAAATGAGTTTTTGATCACCCAGGGCAAGGTCAGTGAGACCATCACTGCTGTCCCAAGCAGAATAATGGAGCTATCAATAACAGTTAGATCAGGGTTAATAAGTGGAAGATAATGAGGGGGAATGGGAGGTCACATTGAAACACACTGCAAACTCCTTGGCTTACAAAGATGTTCTGCAGCAGGGCTGGCTTTTATTTCCACCTTGTCCATAGAAAGAATCTATTTTTCACCATGCATTTAAACTGATTCAATCTTCATCAGATGTTCATTTTCCTGTCAGCTTCAGGCAAACAAGGGCCAAATCCTGCTGCATTATTTCGTTCCTGCAGTTCAGAAAAAACAAAATGAGGTAAGAACTGAGTGAAGAATATTGTAGTATAGAGATAGATAGCTTTGTCTCAAGTTCCATTGATTAAGAAGAATGAGATAAAAATATGCAGACTTATTTTTTCAATGCATTGCACAAACACACATAGTTCATCCTCACAGCTCTGCAAAGACTGAGATTCAAGGGGTTTAGTTTGTCTTGCAGAGCATGCTAGACAAGGTCATGGAAAAGGTATCACCCTATGGTCCATTCATTTGTATAGCTATAGTGTATACATATCACTTTTTTTCTCCCTGAATACATGGTTGAATAAAACATTAGATTGTGCTTAACCTCTATATGTTCTCTTAAAAGCTACCTTCTCTGTGCAAGAAATAAGTAAATCGCTGAGTCTAATGTTCACGAGCCTGGAGCATTTTCACCTTCTCAGAGCCCAGCAGTCCAATCCAGCTCAAAAGCAGTGTGACAGTACCACTACCTTGCAACTACTGACACTCAGGGAATATGTGTGCTGCTCTCAAGAGCACGGAAAAGGACTGTGTGTGAGCCAGAGATCCCACCCTTTAGTTCTGACCCAGTCCTTGGGACTTGCCATCAAGGCCACCAGCTGTAACCACAGCTGTAACTAAAATTTTTAGATGGACTGAGATGTTACAATACACTGCAGTCTGTGCTTACAAAAACTTTCAGTAAAACATTTCTTTTTCTTTAGCCTCTGAATGCTGAAATGGTTAATCTAGCATAAACTACTGGGCTGACTTGGGTAAGCTTTAACAGGTTAATTCAAACCTGCTAGCAATTTACTCACAAAGTTCCAGTGGTCTCTGCCCAAAGCTATTTTGTGACACGACGTGTGGTTCACCAGTATTTGTAATTAAGACTGGCTGCTGACCAAGTAGCAGCTCCTCTTAATGACTGTGAAATCTCACACCTTTCCTGTATGACCAGAATGCTTTATAGGGCTGTAAGATAGGTCAGAGTATGGAAAAGACTGAGGACTGTTACAGTGGTGGGCCTTCCAATCTCTTAATTGCAGAGACTGATTTCTCAAACTCTACACACCTTGTCATAAAGGTTTGGACCTAAAACCAAAAAATAGCATCCTTTAAACTTATCAGCACTTGATAACAGTGTGCTTTAGTATCAGCATAGCATAATTGGACAGTATTCAAAAGTATATCCACACGCTGTTCCCTGGTGTGGTTTTATTTTTCTGTCTGGTGCAGCTAACTGCGTCTCTTCATTCTGAACAATGTGGTTATGCTGAGGTCTGGAATTATTGTGGAGGCTGAAGCAGAGATACACGTTTGGAAATGGCTTCAGTAAAAAGAGATGCATGCTGTAAAGATGCTGAGTGAAATAAATTGTTATAAGGCTATTTTTCACCCAGTGAATAAAAGACACTTATGAAAAATGGTCAATCATGTCTCCTCTTGCTGGGTACTTTAAGACTCATGTGAATGAATACTTCACCACACTTGACCGCCACTGAGCAATTTTAATTTCTTACATGTCACCATGCACTGCAACTTCAGCTAAACAGGCTGGGACAAGGGCTTCTTTCCCACTTCCCCCAACACCCCACCACCAACACCTTTTTATTCTACCAATATCAATGTCGATATCAGGATTATCTAAGAGCTGCTCTTTGGATCCACATTCATCTGACCCCAGTTTATTCAGACAAGGAAACAATCATAGAATCATAGAATCATAGAATGGTTTGGGTTGGAAGGGACCTTAAAGAGCATCTAGTTCCAACCTCCCTTGCCATAAGAACAGATACCTTCCACTAGTTCAGGTTGCTCAAAGCCT
>NW_010330936.1:0-70348 GCF_000700745.2 Antrostomus carolinensis
TGTTTGGCTGCTAACCAAGTGAAACTACCACAATATTTTGTAAAACAGAGCAGAACCACAGCCCTTGAATGGCTAATGGATGTGTCAGGACATTTGAGAAAACAGATTAAGTAAAAATTCAGTGGCTAGATGGAAGAAAAAAAGAACTGCATCCACTTGCCCACCATTAATACAGCTGATATGAAGTATGATCTTTGACTGCATGACTATGTAAATCTTCCACAGCCAATGGTTACTCTAACAGTAGCTCTTAAAGAGTATAAACCAGAATAAGCCAGTGTTGGCTAAATCAAGGGGGAATATTTATAATAATATTATTTTTAAAATATTTTTTGATATAACTTTCAATAAAATAATGACTATTTATATGTATAGCTAAAATAAACTCAGTTTGAAGCTTAAGCTCTAAAGAATCCATATGTAGAAGGGAAATTTCCTGTTCAAGTAAGAAAGCTAATATTTCTGTTACTGCACCTAAAATAATGATTCCTTGAGCTTTTTTAAATGGAGGAACACATGATTTGAAGACAGAACGCTCTATCATTTTCTGAGACAGGATTCCTGATGCATGCAAAAGAACTGTACCAAATAATTTATTTCACAATTTTTGTCACATATTTTGTCAGGTTGTATTCTTTTAATAAATAATAAGATTTTCTTAAGAGTTAACATTTGTTTACAAATAAAGCAGATAATTCATGCTCAGTCAAATTTTGTTTGCTAACATCATGTCGTTTAGTATGATAATTAAAATGTAATGCACATAAATTCTTTCTGAATGGCTTTTGTTTTACCATATGTATTTTTATATGTAAGAACTACATTTTTGATCAAATAGTAAATGGCAATTATTTTCAATGATTTGTCATAAAAGGGAATACATTGGGTAGCACTGTCAGTGCAGAAGATCAAACTTTTAGCACAGTGTAAGAAATATATAATTAAAAGTCACTGAAAATATCTCTTATTCATCCCTTGTGATAAACTTGTGAATACTAATAAGAGACACAGTGTAAAAGACAACACTTTGTAATACCTAGAGCATCTTAAACTTCTTTTAAACATAAGCAGGTCAAGTAAAAAATATTAGCATGAAAATACGTCAACTTTTCCAAATATTCAAGTGTTTTCCAATTATAAATCTCTTTTTAAAAGATACAGAAAAATACTGTACAACTTTTATTACACAGACTTCAAGACCAAAGAATGAATTATAGATAGTCTGTTCTGTTTTGTTTTGTGATAAATGATCTAGACAATTACCAAAAATCAAATAATCATTATCATTTTACTGTGGGTATTGTGAAGATAGAATGATGTTTCCCAAAGTTAATATTAGCTCTGATAATTACGAACAAGGACGCAGTGTCAAAGTTAAAAATATTTTATTTTACTACACTTTCATATACTTTAATACTTTTCCAAATATTAATAATGAAATTTCATTGCTGTCTTGAAAAGTCAATAGACAGTTCACCTTTCAGTTATAAAGTAATTAGAAGCTATAAAAATATTTTGATATTTTAATGGCTTTGGACATAAGTGGCTGAAGACCTGCAACAAACAGAAAATAGAACCTGAAATTTTTCCTCATAAAACTGAGTTTTCTTAGACAAATTTTATATCTTATTCAATACCATGTATTTTGTCTGTCATAACTACATGGGTTAAAAAATAACCCTCAGAAAATAAGGTTTGGGAATAGGAGACAATCTTAGCTGCAGTTTTTTCTTTATAGTCTATCAGTGTTCTCAAAATATATTTCACAATTTTTTTTTCTTTTCTTGTAGTTCAATGGTGAAGCCACTTCTATAAAGATTTTATAAATTCAAAGATTCATTAAGGTCTTCATATGCATTACACAAATGTGAACTGTAGACTTTTGTGATCATATATACAGGAGTTTGCCTTAAAAAACATGGCTTTGGAAAATGAAATAACTTTTCATAAAACACAGGTCCAGATTTAGTCATTCAGAAAACTGTGATGGGAAGAACGACCTGCAATATTTCACTCATTTATTCCCAGTACCTGGTCTCACTCTATCCACATGCTGAACAACACACATTGTGTGAAGAAAAATGCTGGAGTTTCTCTTTCAGGTTTGGTGAATCTTTAACTTTCCTAAATCCTAATCTTAAAGGAAGGTAGTTTCTATCTTTAGTTCTACTGTACAGTTCTGAGGCATTTTTCTTACAATCATATGGGCTTCTCCATTCCTGTCAGTATCTCTTTAAAGCATAAGTCTTCTCCTGTTAAAAGACATTTTCATCCAATTTCAGCCTACCTTGAAGTATTGAAATAATTCTAGAAAGTGCATACTTGAGAAAACATTTCAAACCCTTTACATTCATGTTTTACTGAACTTGCAGTGGAAGTGTAGTTGTAATAAAACATACTAGTCTCCACACGTGGCAAGCATTTAGTTTTTAGATTTTACATTCCATGTATTTTTTCCTTTGTTCAGCATTTTATTACCAGGTTGCTGAGCACTAAAAGTGAGGCCTGGAGCATTACAACATTTCAGCAAGCAAAGTCTGAGGTATGAAGCCACATTATTGATTTTTATTTTAGGTATAAAAATCAGTATAGATCAGAACTAAAAAAAAATCCCCAAACAAACCCAACAGATTCCTTTGTTCAGCTTTTCTGTACTTAAAATAGTTTTAGTGGTTAAAACTACCTTCCTATTGTGCCCATGAATACACGTCCATCTTTTTTTAAATAGTCTCAATCCCCTTCACAAAATCTCTTTGCCTCAGAATAACCATTTATATGAGACTTTCAGCATGAAAGTCTGTTATTAGATATATGACTTAATCTACTCAGCTTTAAAAAATATACTTTTGAGTACTGCACCGATTCCTGAGTCCATCTGCTACTTTCTTTTTACTTACCCTGTTTTTTCTACACCTACTCAGTAAACAGAATAAATTCAACTGTATAAAAGGCATAATTACAGTGATTGTAAAAGTTCTTAAATACTGTAAAATGTTTAAAATATTATTTTAAAAATCAAATTATGTACTAGAAGGGAAAATTGCTCTATTATTTGTAGTACTTTTATGTATTATCTATGAGCCAGGAAGGACATCCATATTGCTTACTAGTCATATTGGTGACAAAAAATATGGAAAATGACAATGACAATAATCTATCTCTTAGTCTTCTACATGACAGAGTAACATACACTTTTTTTGACACATTATAAACATCTGTAATCCCCGTACAGCCTTATAACACCTGAGTTCATGTCATTCTAAAAGGTCTAGCTGTCTACCGAACAATAGCTGAGTCATAGAATGGTTTGGGTTGGAAGGGACCTTAAAGATCATCTAGTTCCAACCCCCCTGCCATGGCAAGGACACCTTCTACTAGACCAGGTTGCGCAAAGCCTCATCCAACCTGTCTTTGAAAACTTCTGGTGGGGGGCCTCTACAATTTCTCTGGGCAACCTGTTCCGTAATAATTTTTAACTAGTCAGTGTGGGAGATTTTTTAGCTGGTTTGGACAAGCAAAGACTTTCTACCCTATCTGCCTCAGTACCAGGTTCTCCCAGCCTCATTTGGAAGATAGTATCTATGAAACTGAGTCTTCTAACACAGGGTGAAAGCATCAGCTGAAAAGTCAGCATTTCACTGGTTAATCCAAAAGCCATAGTTCAGTATCCAGTCCCACTCTTCTTGGAGTTTTGAGCGTGTATCAAAAAACTTGCAATTTACAGGGGCCATGGCAGAAGTTATCATATTATCTGAGAGCAAACACTATCAGACAAGCAAGATTCATGAAAGAGAAATCTACCAGTGCTTTATAAGAACAATTATGCTGCCTCTTCCCATAAAATCCATACAAACTGGATTTTGAGGTGCTGAGAGAATATACTGATGGATCTATCACTGTATATCTGCCCTTTCTCCTACACATTGCATAGGCATCACTAGTTTGTGGTGGCAGTGACAGAATTATGGTCTAAGTGGACCTCTGCTATATCTCAGTGAAACCATTCCCACAAGCAGCTGAAATCTGTGAAAACTTAAAATCTATTTGTAACGAACCTATAGAACTTTACAAAGACAATGAGAAAATCCCTGAATATCCTAGGGGTAGCAGGAAGGAAGCCAGTGGTAAGTGGAACAAGTCACAGTGTAAAGCATTTCAGCACCGTCTTTAACAACTAGTGTATTTATTATCTCTTAAAGGTTTGAAAAATACTAAGTCTATGAAAAAAATCACTACTAAAATTGAAGTTCTTCTGTAAGTCATTCTAGAAAAGCATTTTCTTTGAGTGACTTCATGTAACTGGCTGTGCCTAAAGAAACATTGTGCAGGATAAAACCAGTAGGAACAAAACAGTACATTGTGCTTTTCAGTTTTTTAATTTGGAGAGAAATAGAAACCCCCACATACATGATACATTTCAGTTGGTCAGCGTATCACCATAACCTATTTGTAATATACTCCTTTTATAACCACTCTGCAGTCAGATTTGGCAGTAGGCTGAAATCAAACATAAGTCTGCGAAATATTCTATTTTATCTGTGTTTTAGGAACTGAGATTTACATTTTACAGTAAATTAGTTCTGCCTGTAATGTTCAGTTCAGTTTCCTGCAAATGAGTCTAAAAAACCAACCATAACACACAGCAAATGGGCTATGCCAGTGGCACACAGGCTGCATGTGTCAACATACAACATGTTGTACTCAGCAAGGCCAAGGGACAGAGGTTGAGAACCCTATTAAGAGCTGCAAATTTTCTAGCAGAGGTTGAAGTACTTTGGGCTGACAATAAATACTTTTGCCTTCTTGCTAGAATGAAGCACGAGAGTTTACAATAGAAGACAGTGATTGACACACTCTCCAAAAGCTCCACTGAAGACCTTCTACCTGGACACGATTGTGATGTGGTGCCATTTACACTCCAAGAAACAATTATAATTAGCGCCTTATTTGTACATTCTTTCGTTTTTTGGTGGCTGTAGCGCATCTATTAGATGGAGGGAGAAAAATTATCCTTGGAAGCTTTCCTTAAATTTCTTAACCATGCCTGGGAGGGGGGGAGAGGGGAAATCCTTCAAACTTTGGTTATTTCTTGTGCAAACTTAAAATATAAATACAGAATCATAAACAAAAAACAAACAGAAAAACAGAACAGTAAAATATCACAGCATAGTCATTTTACCTATATTTCCCATGGGAAGAACATAGGATTTAGTTAAGAACACAGTGTTCTTAACTAAACTAGAGTAAAATTAGGAAAACTGTCTCACAAAATTACTGAATCAAATAGTACACACATCATTAAATCAATAAAGACAATGTAGTACCAACAAGACAGAGAAATAATGTGTGAACAGGTGCAAAGGCAAGCAAAGTGTATAAATATGATCTAACATTCAGGCAGACTTGTGATGATTAAGAGTTTCCAGAAGGACTGTCTCAACTAGATATTTCTACAGAAGGGAAAGTAACTGTTCTATACAAGAGTTTGCTTAGTAGCAGTTTACATGTTTATCAGAGCCGGAACGCAATATCTTGTGTGTCCTTACTTATACTGAAAACTATACAGCAAATGGATGCCAAACGGAACCAAGTTCATTTAAAATAGATGAAGGATGTTTTCAGATGTAAAATACTCTTTTCATAGTGTATAGTATGAATATTTGTGTCCAGGTATGAAGACATTTCCACATAGAATAGAAAAAAAATTGCAATAGTCTGAGACACTGTAAGGAAACTTTCTGTTCTTGGCTGTTCATGAATTACTTTGAATATTGTGATGATACTAGTTCTTCAGCTGACT
Source organism: Antrostomus carolinensis (assembly GCF_000700745.2). NCBI lineage: Eukaryota > Metazoa > Chordata > Aves > Caprimulgiformes > Caprimulgidae > Antrostomus > Antrostomus carolinensis. Next base: position 5,801 of record NW_010330936.1, read on the forward strand.
TCTCATGAGCCAGTCTTATTTAAATGACTGTAATTGCAGGACCGTCAATTTTGACAAGCGAAGTGTCTGTACTTCAGTCATAATATGACTTGGGTAACAAAGTCAAGTGTGGATTTTGATCATAAACATAAGTCTAATCAAAGGATTTTATATTTTCCTAAAGTATCATTAGTAGCTCTTGAATTTCTATATAGGCTTTCAAAGCAGTGATATATGGGTCTCACAAATATCAATTGAAAAAAGATGTAATATAAGCTTCTTTATCTCTTAATCAAATCTAGTTTATCCTGTCAAGCTTTTTAAATTAGTTTTGATTTTTGTTAATTCGGGGAAGATTAATTCCCCTTCAGCAAAACCCAGGGATAAAAACCCAAAAAGATATTTGGATTTATCTTTCTTGTTAAAGAAAAAAATGTTAAATTATTAATGTCTTACACACAACTAATTAGAATGCCCTATATATTCAGAAGTGGGGGGAAAAAAAGGAAAAAGAACAACAAAAAAAATTATTTTCTATTGTTATGCTAAAAATGCTTTCACTTACTGTCACTTGCATTTTCTCATTTACATATTGTTGATGCTAATTAGGATATTAACTTTAAAAAGAAACATACAGGAGCTATTCCTTGATAGCAGAAAGAGCACATTTGGGAATGTAAAACAACTTTGGTTTTGTCAGCCAGAACCTTGGTTATCTGGTTCCTCTAATACTAGTCTTGTCTTTTCCTTAGTGTATTCATCTAGTACATGAGGGGACTGAAGATCCTTCTCTGCCTGAGGGATTTAAACCTTTCTCATCTAAACTGGATCTGACGGTACATGAACATAAAAATGCATAACAAATAAAATTATCCTTGCAAAAATATGCCCTCCAAATATTTATGAAATTATACAAACACTATTCCAATTCTCTATCAATATCCCATATAACGTTTACATGAAAGATAATTTTTTCTCAAAAATACCACACTTTTAAACATATTTTTTGTTATTCTGATTCATAATTTATTTGCCTGTATCTTACAGGAGCTATTTCAAAGTTATTTGCATAAGCTGTGTAGTACTTTTATGAATTTGAGGTAGTAGGGTCCAGATACACATGTTTTATTTTAAGAGAAGAAAGAATACTAAGTTTCTTTATTATTGTTGAAATAGAATTAAAAAAATAAATCTGTTTATTCCTCACCATGTGTTGGAAAGTCAGATAAAAGTTCTTAAAGAATCTAAGATTTTTTTTTTCCTAAATGCAAGCAAAAATATCTCTCAAGTATCATGCATTCTTATTCTCATTCAGATCAAAGAATAAATATCACAGGTGTAAAAATACCATGTTCAACCATCAACTTGTGCTGGGCAGATGCTTATCTCTCAGAGGTCCCTATGTTATACATGCTGAAGTAGAACAGATAGGCTCGAAAGAGCCTTTAGAAAGATAATTATCTATTATTTAGAGTTAACTGTTAAGTTTATCTAGAATTTTTTGTAGAAATTGCATTCATATCACCATCATTCTGTGCTTCTGTGTTGGCACAGCTCTTACACAGAGCTTCTAATTAATGTTTTAGCACTGATAGGGTTTCCATTTGTTCTATCAGAACACTAATCGTAAGCACTTATCCATTTTAAAGAAGCCCATCTAACATAAATTTGTCCCCTCATCCACTTTGAGATGTAGCTTTTTAAATCGGATGCAATCCAATTATAAAAACATATAAAGAAGGTAATTTTTTATATTAGTAGAAAAATAGTTCCATATTATCACTATGATCTAAAGCAAAGAAGAGACAATCCAAAAAACCCCTCACTTTATTATCAGAATGCTTGTCCCTGAACAAATTTAAACTTTTCAAACTTCCAACTATCTTATTTCTCTAAATTTGTTTATTAAGGCTCCTTAGGTTTCCCAAGTAATATTTCCTTGCTTTATATTTCCACCATCAGAATTATTCATTATCTTCCCCATATTCAAAATAAACTCCTTATATCCATGGTACATCTTTAAGTGCTGAGTTATTAAATATAAACATGATAACAAATATTGGTGAGAACACAAACCAACCCATTCCTGAAAAATGTATTTTTATTTAAATACTTTCTCTTTACTCCTGTTAACATATTTTTATATAGATTATATATATATGTGTGTGTGTATATGTGTGCAAGTGTGCATAATGGCACAGTTTCAAAAGGAGGAATTAATACCCAATTCCCTCATCCAAATTAGCATAAGAAGCAAGATATCAGCTTTCAATTGACTAAGCCTGAACAGGAATTTCACCTGGGGTCTCCTGTTTCTCAGACAGGGACAGCAGAATGAACATGTCTTTCTCTATCACAGCACAAATATCCAATCTTTAAAAAAAAATACTGTCAATGAAATCTACATGAGAAGAAGGATTGTAGATTGTATATTTCAAGTAAATAAAAGCAAATTCTCATAAACATCAGCCAAACACAGAAAAAAATAAGAGGGCTGAGAACTTGCTTGTACCAGTTAGCTAGCCCACTGGCTGCTAATAAACAACCATTTTTCATCTTGCTGGATTTTTTGAGCCCCATTCAACAGGCCTTTCTTCATTGGCACTGAACAGAGAAGGCAGACAACTAGCAAGGGTAATAGACTCCTTTCCACATAAACTGGAAAATCCCAGAGAAAAGATGGTGGTGGAGAAAGACTCCCTCCTAATGAATTCACTTGTATGTATAGATATTAAATAACCTGTGTAAATATTACTTGTATTTCATGCATAGGAATAACAAAGTTACAGATAAACATATTTATCAAATTCCTGTTCATTTATCATTAGCTGTTTTAGGACCCAGAAGGGCTACAGACAGACTTTTCTGTTCTTATGACTCTACTAGACACCTTTCCTCTTCCTCTAAATGACAGTTTACCCTAACCATAACCCTATGTTGCATCAGATCACTGACGTACAGTTCAGTGGCAAACAACTTTTCTGTATTTACAAAAAATGGTATGCTTTTAAGGCATATGATCCCATGACCTTTCAAATCTAGACTATGGGACTGAGGAGATGCATTTCAATACTGAGATGTCAGATTTTTCCTTATTAAAAATATAATTTGTAGAATTTGTTTATATTTTTGAGCTTTGTATAACTTTGATTATTCTGCATTTGAGCTTGTTATATTTAAAGTTCCAGACTATGTACACAATTGGAACAGCCCCTAAGTATTTTCAAATATTATATTGCTCATGCAAAAGTACCAATTAGCAACAATCCTTTGCAAAAGTGAACTATGATATAGCTATGATGTAAAAATGTTGCTATTCTTGTGGATTGACCTATATATCTCATAGATATTTTTTTTTCCTGCCTAAGGAATAAATAATATAGTGTTCTATTGCCTATCTAAAAAGAATAAATGTTACATATGACTTCTGTGAGTGCATATCTTGTCGTTCTTTGTGTATAATCCAATGTAAGTAATGATGACATCATCTTGCTATATTGGTAACTTAAAAACATTGTGAATCTTCTGATTTTTCAGAGGCATTAAAATTAACATTTACCATGGAAAACTGTAAGATATATTCAGCTTTAAAAACTGTTCTCTCTTTCCACTTTCCTATTTTTCATTTTGCATTATGCATTGTGATGCCCCTAAGGAGCTGTAGCATGGATGCTGACAAGACTTTGCCTACTGGGGCTACCTCCCTACATAATTCTGCAGAGCCATCTAGAAGAAAAATGTATTTGTAGCTGTTGTGAATTAAGGAGCTGAGAGAATTCAAACACCTAGACAAGAATAAAGAAAAACATTTTTATTTCCCAAATCCAAATCCCACTTCTTTTCTTGCAAAAGAAACATCATAACAACTGCTATATAAAATCCCAATTTTGCCATCTTAAGAGATCTTTACTTAATATATAGGGCATAAAAATATATTTCCCTATTCAGTTCCTAGAAGTTCATCAATATAAATCAGAAGTTTCCACTGTTGCCCACAAAGACATGGTAAACTGTCTGCTTCAAGGAAACACATTAAATAGTATTTGTAATATTGTTTTTAATTAAAAATATACATAGTTGTCGAGGAGCAAATTTTGAATATTGGTGGTTTTCTGTTAATTTAAGTCTGGTAACCACTTCTTTTGACCAACAAATAGCGTCTATCTTACTTTATACATTTACACCACACTGATTTTTTTTTTTCCTAAACACCTTTTTTAAAAAAATTTGAATTTTAAAATAGTTTTTAAAGAAGCACTCAGCATCTTAGCGCATATTTACAGCTAGCAGTGTATCAGTGCTCTCTAGGGAGCTATATGTATTCATTCACTCTCCATTACAATACCTTTTTTTCCTGATAATTTTCATGTTATTTTCATCATAACAAAGCAGAATTTCAAAACCAATATTAAATTATTTAGTCTATTTTCTAAGTAGAAAAAAATCAGTGGGATATCTGGCTTCTATGCTCTCTGACAAATCAGTTACTTTGATGTTATAAAAATAATATTTTTCTTCATCATTCATTTTAATTTCAATCTAACCAATTTTTTCTTATTTTTTAATCGTAATCCTAAGATTTCTAATTTTTAAACTGAGTCACATAGTTATAAATGTACAGAAGGTATCTTTGAAAAGTCTCTCTGCTTTAGCTGGGGTGTCAGGCACTGTTAGGACAAAATCATTGCTTATTTTCCTTAAAGAACTTTTTAAATCTTCTTTGACCATGCACAAACTGGAATAGATTCCCCCCCCCACCACCCCCCAAGAAAGATGAAAGAAAGAAAAAATATACATGAAATTGTTATACATTTCAGTATATTCATCAGTTTTGTACAAGACTATTGCCAACCTCAGATTACTTGCTATTTGAAATTATATTGCCCTTTACACAGATTGCTGCATTTTAAACTTTAATTCTGCAGAAATATATGCTAGTATAACATAACAGATTGAGGACAGTTTTACTGACTTCACAGACTGGGGATTGTCATAAATTAGTTTTGTGATTGCTAATCCTACATCTGTTGAACTGCTACATCAAAAAACATATATCATATAAACACCTTTGATCCACACTGTGTTTGTTGCTGAAATAGCCAGAGTTTACACAATAAATTTTTTTTCTTCTCTTTATGACTACTGTAGGAGGACAGACAATACCTGATTTAGCATAAAGTCAAAAAGTTATGAACAAACAATATTTGATCTTGCAATAAAACTTGACAGTGCAATGATAAGCTACCATAAATTTCTGAAAGGATTTGAACAGACAGAGTGCATTTATAACAGATCAGCATTTTGTATCATGCTGCTATGACACTTTTGATACAGTACTGCAAACTCTAAAAAAGATTTATTGTAAGACTGAATCATGACCTTCCTGCTCATGAAGTTAAGCTCATATTTATTTTCAAAATCAAATTATTTTTACATATTATTTTTATAAACAGCTATAAATAACTTTACTAAACAGCTAATAAGCAGCTAATAAGGTTCTGTTTGCTTTGTGGGAACAAGGAGTCAAAATTATGAGGGCCCAGCATAAGGGGAGAAAAGAATCAGGCTAGAAAACTTGCTCCTTTAAAAAACCTTCCTTTTTTTTACAAATAAACCAAATCTTACTACCATAAAAAGTCACTATGGAAACGTAGCCATTTTAGATTAACAAAAAATTCTTCCCAATGTGAAATGAGAAAAGAATGTAGCTGTATTCATTTTTTATATATTAGAGCACTTTCATACAGTTGATTATTGTTACGCAACAGGCAGGGCAGGCAAGGTGGAGGAGTTGCACTGTGTGTAAGGGAGATGTTTGACTGTACAGTCCTTACAGTTAGGGACAATGTGGTTGAGAGCCTCTGGGTGAGAATTAGGGCAATGGGCAACAAAGCAGATGTTGTAGTGGGTGTCACCTATCAATTTCCCAGCCAGGATGATAGCACCGATGAGTTTTTCTACAGGCAGTTAGGAGAAATCTCAGGATTGGTAGCCTTTGTCCTTGTGGGAGATACCATACTGCTGTGACAAGCATGTCCAGGAAATTCTTAAAGTTTGTTGAAGATAATTTCTTGTCACAAGCACTCAGTGAGTCAACTAGGAAATACGCCCTCCTAGACTTATTTGTGAATAGAGAAGGACTCATGGGAGATGTGATGGTAGGTGACTGTCTTGACCTCAGTGATCATGAAAAGGTGGAGTTTAAAATTTTTGTTATAATGAGAAAAAAGTCAGCAGTGTGGCTACCTTGGATTTCAAGAGAGCAAAGTTTAAGCTATTCAAGGAACTACTTAGGAGTGTACTTAGCAGGCTCAGTGTGAGTCAGTGTTGTGCCCTGGCAGCCAAGAGGGCAAACCACATCCTGGGTGCATCAAACACAACACAACCAGCTGTTCAAAAGAGGGGATCATCCTGCTGTGTTCAGCGTAGGTGCGGCCTCACCTTGAGTGCTGTGTGCAGTTCTGGGCCCCACTATTTAAAAAGGATGTTAAGCTACTTGAATGCATCCAGAGGAGAACAAAGCTGGGGCTGGAAGGGCTGGAAGGAATGTCCTATGAGGAGTGGTTGAGGACTCTGGGCTTAACTAGTTTGGAGAAAAGGAGGCTGAGGGGTGACCTCATTGCTCTCTACAGCTTCCAGAGGAGGCGAAGGGGAGAGGGAGGTGCTGAGCTCTTCTCCCTGGTACCTAGTGATAAGATGCATCATGGGAATGATTCAAAGCTGCACCAGGGGAGGTTTAGATTGAACATTAGGAAGCATTTATTTATTGAGAGAATGATCAAACACTGGAACAAGCTTCCTAGAGAGGTGATTGGTGCACCATGCCTCTCAGTCTTTAAGAGTCATTTGGACAATGTCTTTAACAACATGCTTTACCTTTTGATCAGCCTTGCATTGGTCAGGCAGTTGGACTAGATGATCATTGTAGGTAACTTCTAACTGAAATATTCTGTTCTGTTCTATTCTACTCTATCCTATACCAAACACATGAGGAAAATCTAAATTTCTGCCTTTAGGGTTAAAGACATAAACTGTACCTGAAGAAATACTAAACCTATTTGATATTTTCTAATCTAAAATAAATCCTCTTCAGAATTCTGCAGCTCTTAATTACCCAGTCACTCATATAAAAATGATCACTGCTGTGCTAAACATGTTGAGATCTTAAAACCCAGCTAAAATAATCTCAGAGTAATAGTAAATGAGATTAATAATGATTATCATACATTTGTTTTATATAATAGATTAGATTGAAAACACTTATTGCATGTCCATCACAAAAAAGCCACAATGGGTATGTATATATCTATTTATCTTAAATATTGCTACTGAGACTTTCTTTTGCAGATATTTCATGCAATATGAGAATATTTTTCTCTCTGGTTGCACTATTATATTTTAAAATATCTACTGAAGATAGGGATTATATTTTTTTAAGCTAACATGGGCAAGCAAAACATACTAAGGAGTTGTACGAGGAAAAAGGATTTAATCATTTAGATTTACTTAGATATTTAGATATTTTCTAAGTCCATATCAACAAATGTAGATAAAGCAGTCATGATTTCTGTCTCAAATAGACTTTAAAATAAATGTGTCCTATGACATCTCCACATAGTGTTACACCTGCTCAAATGAGCATAGAGTGTTCATGCAGCACAGTTCATTTTTCAGTATAATTTTTGACTGTTCTTAAATATGCAGTCCCACACTCACAGTCTGGCTTCTACTTAAAGGGGAAACACAAGAATGAATTAGTAGCAGTGCTTTTGGGAAACAAACGTAACTTTAGTGTTGACATCCTATTAATCCCCTGTTGAGAAATAAAGTATCTGCATGTATTTTGTGTATTGAAATGATGAATTATAACTGTTAAACAAAATTGTAATGTGTTTGTTACAGCCACTGAGCAGACAAATTACCATTATGCCGTGCAAGTAACATTTTACAAACCCATTTGTCACACAGGAGAGGTGTCATATGCAATCTGATTCACCCTGCTTAATATATGAAAAGAAACCTTGATTTTCTTCAGTAGATATAGAACAAAAACAACTAGCTTACATTCCAGAACCAGTGATAAATACTTTGTTGTCTTAAAAAAGCAAACAGACGAAAATTCAGCATCTCTTGTGCATTTGCAAGAAAAATCTAGGATTGCATTGCATTTTAATTGGTGCTAAGTATACTGAAAGCTTCTACATATCACACAAATCACAGCAATTACCACGTTACAGTTACCAATTCAACAGAACTCACTAAACTTTAAATAAATTCAACATGATAGATCTTTTGCTGATGTAAATAGCAAAAACTTGGTCAATTTAAGTACAGCTACACTGACTTACAACCTGTTTAAGTGACAGTAATTCTATCCATGTCAGTGCAATTTAAACTTCAATTTACAGCAGGGGATGACAAGGTTGTAGGTATGATTTCCAGTATGCAGGATATTTGTTGTGACCTTAAGATGAACTGGGATAATAATTTCAACAAGTGCAAGAGCATATACTTTCACACTGGAAATGAGATTTAACAAAAGTTGACTTCTGAGTTCAGGAAAGGGATCTAGAAAGATCTCTTCAACAACATCCTCATGCTGGAGATGCCTAAATCACCAGCAACTTCCTTGCTCTGAGTAACAACTTCTAAGTCAAGTGCCATCCCCATGCAGCAGAACTCCCTGATGCCTACTCAAGCACTGAGTTCTACTCTGAACTCTCCTGCTATTTAGAAAGGAGAACTAAATACAGACCATCTATACTATGGACTAACACATCAAAATTACTTCTCTAGATTATTCTTTATTATAAATAGAGAAAAATTGGGATCTAGATTGAAAGAGCAGATTAATCTCACTCTCTTACTAGCTCACACTCTATGTGTCTAGATAACTCAGAATAGGAAGCTAGCTGGATGGACATAATGGATGCAAATAGAAAATTTTATAAGTGTTCAGCACAGTATATAATATGGGTACTTCAGGAAAAAAAAGGAAAAAAAAAAGATTTTTGTAACAGATAAGTAGATAGAGTATGCACCTGTATTTGTTTTCTTTTCCAGCTCCAGGAAACAAAGAACCACCTGTTTCCTTCCTTCCAGCTGGGCTGCCAATACTACAAGCATTATGGAATCAGAAGAGAAGGTGCAATGTAACACTTTAAGGCTGGATGTAGTTGTCATGTCTACAGATGTTGAGTACCATCTGAAAAGCCACAGGATACCTCAAACCTCTGCTTGTGGCAGATATGACACAAGAACAATAGATTAGCAGCCTATGAGACAGAAGCCTACAGAATGAAAAATGACAGCAAATGCCAAAGTCTATATAGAATAATAGAATCATAGAATGGTTAGAGTTGGAAGGAACCTTAAAGATCATCTAGTTCCAATCCCCCTGCCATCAGCAGGGACACCTTCCACTAGACCAGGTTGCTCAAAGCCTCATCCAACCTGACTTTGAACACTTCCAGGGAGGGGGCATCCACAACTTCCTTGGGCAACCTGTTCCAGTGTCTGACCACCCTCACTGTAAAGAATTTCTTCCTAATATCTAATCTAAGCCTACCCTCTTTCAGTTTAGAGCCATATCCCCTTGTTCTGTCATTACCTGCCCTTGTAAAAAGTCCCTCCCCAACCTTTCTGTAGGCCCCTTCAGGTACTGGAAGGCTGCTATAAGATCTCCCCAAAGCCTTTTCTTTTCCAGGCTGAACAGCTCCAACTCTCTCAGCCTGATCTCATAGGAGAGGTGCTCCAGCCCAGACTCGTTCTAACCGGTCCATGTCTTTCTTGTGTTGGGGGCTGCAGAACTGGACACAGTACTCCAGGTGGGGCCTTACGAGAACAGAGTACAGGGGGAGAATCACCTCCCTTGATCTGCTGGCCACACTGCAGATGTAGATACAGTTGTCCTGAAGTGACTGTAATTAGGACTCTCGAGAAGACACTTCTAGATTTGGATTATTATTCTTACACCATGTGACTTAAATTAAAGACTTAAATTGTATTGTCTTTTGCATTTGGAACTTGCAAATGCAAGCAATTTTCTAGTTGATATTTGTTGAAAGAGAGATTTTTGTTTTAAGCTTGAGGATGGCCCTTTTTATCATATCACATCACACCAACGAGGCTATTTCTTTTTTCCCATAGAAAAGCTGACAGAACCACTCATGAATAGTGTCTGTTTTTCATCAGTTTGGGTCAGAGATGAAGTAAAAGAAGACTAACCACCACGTCAGAGGCATTAAGTGAGAACAGCAAAAACTGTACACAGCTTACAACCCCTGAGCAAATACAGCAGCAGAAACAAAAAAACATTGTAAATAAAATATGCTTATTCTAAAAAATCATAAAAAAAACCTGCTCCTTAGTCCTATTGACATGCATGAGAGCTTTGGCATTGAGCTTCAGAGATGCACAATCATTGTGATACTATCAGACTGAAAATCTATGGTGGTTCTCTTCTCCTTCCTATAGCAGATGATGGCAATAGGCTATTAATCTCTTCCTGGTAGTTTTGTGGTTTGATATTTTAAGTGTGACTTTCATCTTTGACCTTAAGTTTCCTTTCTGACTTTATAAAAAACCTAACTTTTTGAAATGTTTTAATTCTTCTTCTATTCCTTTCTATATAATGAGAACAGTTCTATGAACTGGTCTTGTTCTTCATGGATTACTTAAACACAAACTTCAGGAAGGCATTCAGTGCTCTGTAAGACAGGCAAATTAATTCAGATCTAGGAATTCATTGAAAATCTTTCACCTGCTTTTCTTGTCCCAAAATTATTTTTTTCCTATAAACAGGGTTAACTCCTCATTCTTGGCACCTTTTTATATATCAATATATACTGGTCGCCTGACAAGCTCCCCTCTCCTCTCCCATCACTCATTTGTCATTAAGAAAGTTAACAAAAAGAAAAAAAAAAAAAGGAAAAAAAAAAAAGAGCTATATACTTTGGGGTAATTTTTTCTAAAAGTTCTATGTTCTCCAGAGTGCTCTCTCTGATCTGGGAAAGGTAGTTTTGCCCTGTGCAAAAGTCGATAAGCATATAAAGACTAAAGTATGTTATTCTGGCTTTTAACCTTTGGCCTTCTTGCTCCTTTAAAAAGGAAATGTTGATTGGCAACAAATGTACCACAAATAACTTGGTCTTTAGTAGGACCTCAATTTATTAACTTTTTAACACTGACATTCACAGAAAAAAAAAAAAAAAATCATAATGTTACCTTACATTTTCATTAGTTATTATTTTGTTTTCTCTAGAGCAACATGAAAAGTATATCAAGATGTAAAAGGAGTTTACTTTGTCAGAGTCAGCATGTCTCTTGGGTTCCTGTTCTCTTTTTAGCATCACTGTGGAGGTCCAAATTGAAATCTCAACACCAATGAGCCAGAGCAGTTGTCTTGAACTCTCAACCCTTTGTTCACAGCATATGCCTTCAAGGCAGACCTCTTTTCAGTTCTGACTGAAATAAAAAAGTGTCTATGTTGAGTAATACCAAAGCAAATACAATATTATTTTATCTTTAATTAAAAAATAAAATGCTCATTTCCACCCCAAAAAATTTAAAAATTCAAATTTTGAAGTCAATATCAAGTTAAAAAGAGTGTTTAAATCTGTATTGTGCTATATGCATTCAAACTTTTCTGAGTTATAGTGACAGCATAATACAGTACAAAATCTCTCTCTTTTCAATATGTTAATGAAGAATAATTTTATGCTGATGGGAGCTTAAATATCTTGGAAAACACAGTGTCTATACTACATTATTAACCTAATATGCTAGATTCTGATTCCTCCCCAAAGTTCTGAACCGACATTTTAGAAATTATCTGAGCATTACATTCAAAAACGTACTGAGTACAGTTCTTTTTTTTTTCTATCATAAAGTTGAAGGGTGATTCAGCTGTACTTTTTTTCCTAAATCATCTAAGAAAAATAACTACAGAAAATCAGCTACAGTAACTACACATATCAAACCTAAGCGCCTTTAAAGTACAGTCTATAAAAAAATATTAATGTGTATTTTCAAGGGTAAAAATCCTAACTCTAAAAACCACATAGTTAAAATTGAACTATTCATAAATTTTACCTTCTTTACATTCAGTAATTACAGAGCAGCAGATGTTCACATGATAATGAACAAACAAACCTGCAGGTGAGGCAAGTAAGTAATGGATCCTTACCATCTTACATTTTTAGGCACTATGGAACTGATTGTCTCTAAATAGAAAAAGAATAACAATAATACCATGGATTTTTAAAGACAAGGAGATAGCATGTTTCTGCTTACTAAGAATCCTGATTCATAAGATTTATTTACTGAACACTCCTTACATACTTACCATTATTTTAATACTTATATTTTATACGTGGGAAAAGGCTCTATGTTAGAATCATACAAGATTGTTCAGCTTCCTTGTAACTGTAAAAAGGAAGATTTGTTGAGGGAAATTCAACGTAAATAAAGAAAATCCTAGGAATATTTGCTAGTTGCAAGTTAGTATACAAAGCGTGAGAAGGCAAGGTGCAGAAGAGAACAAAAGTAAATGCATAGCTGTTATAGAGGTGAATTAAATTGACACAAAGTAAGGATCAGACAAGAAGTTTGGATCCTTTTCCTACTTTCATAGACGTGCATAATGTAATCCCTTCATAAATACAACTCTGACCCTTTTTAGAACCAGCTTTAGGTTAGATGTAAACTACTCAATAACATTTGTGAAAAGCAATAATGTTCTACCTCAAGCTTTCTTGTAACAAGCCAAATAAGCAACATTTTTTAGTTATTCTTGCAATATAGGCTTTATGCGTCCTAGTAACCTCTTCTGAATCTAGTCATGTTTTTATTAGGGCCTGTAGAGATAGGACAAGGGACAATGGCTTTAAACTAGAAGAGTGTAGATTTAGACTAGATATAAGGAAGAATTTTTTTTACAATAAGGGTGGTGAAACACTGGAACAGGTTGTCCAGAGGGAGGACGTCTTCAACTAGATCAGGTTGCTCAAAGCCCCATCCAACTTGACCTTGAATACTTCCAGGCACAGGGGTTCTATCACCTGAAAAAGTAAAGAATACCATAGATTTTCAATATAATTGCTGAGTAATCCAAAAAACCTTCTACTTTCATAAAACTCAATCTGAAACTGCCAATGTGAATAAAAGGTAACAGAAAGAAACAATTTGTTCATTCTGCTTACAACCATTTAATGTGCACATTTATATCATAAGGCAGATAAATATTTTGTGGAAAGCATTTGGAGGAAGCGTGATCTGGGAGAGCCCTCATTTGGTGCTGGATGCCAGGTTAACAGCAGATAGGTTGAAATGGGGGCTGGACTACTAGTAGTTGTGCCCTTATAGCAAACACCTGAGTTACCTTCACTCAGACAACCACCATATTTTCTGTTAGTCAACAATTTTTAATGCTATATCCTTTGAAATATATTTTTTTATATCAAAGATATATAATTCCACCGATGTCTTCATTTCTGATCTTTTCTCCAGCAAGAAATACCAGACATTCTTTCCCATTTCATCTTTCACTGGATGAAAATTAGCCCCTTTTCCAAGAGTTGAAATGTTTTAAGTTTGTTGCTTGTTAAAAGTTCAAAACCCAGCCCTGGGGGAAAAAACAAAACAAAACAAACAAACAAATGATATTTTTTTTTTTTTTCCCTCTCTTTGTTTTTTTCTTAATGAAAAGAACTTGCATTTCCCACCTTCTGACAGATTTTCCTAGCTCTCTCTCACAGGACAGGCCTGGAACTAATTCCAACCTCCCTGAAGAAATCACCCACTATTCCCATTTGCTGCATCATTTTTTGCCTTGAGCAACAGTTCTCGAACCTTTCAGTCTATAAATGACTTTTCTATAGTATTTACTCTTTAATACATAAAAACCCTTCATTAATTTTTATAAACAACAATAGTATAGCGCACCTACCACGATATTGTAACTATTTCTTCTACCTATGTGGGTTTTCTGAAGGGTAGTGAAAGAAGATTTGGAGAAAGTGTATGCCTTACATCCTAAGGAACAGAACTGCAATGTAAATTTAAAAACAAAACTCTAGTACTAACAGTGCTGTCTTGTCAAGTAAACAATATTACCACAGACAGTGAAGAAACAGCAAATGCTTAACTCCTGTAAAGTCTGAAAGTCACAAGAAAAATGCTAAGAAGTTAAGAAAGTAAAATAAAATAATTTAAATCCCATTATAGAAATTTTGATAAGAGGTGCTTCAAGCATACTTTGAGGAATTTGAGAATAAAACATACAATAAAGTTTCATGGACGTCAAAAATGATATTCCTACATTCACCTTCCAGGGCACTTCAATACCTTTACCTGTCACAGTACTCATCAGATCTTTCTTATAGGTACTATCCCAACCTGGTTCTCTGCTCAAAGTATGTTGCATTTTTGTGATCTCTGTCCTCAGATTGTTCTGCCCCAACCAATCTCAAATCACCTCAGCCCTGAATCCTCCTCCCACCTTTTTTGGTGCACTGCCTGACTGACTCCCTAACAGGTCACTCCAGAGATAATTAGTGCATTTTTTCCCGACCCCCCAGAAAGTGATTTTATGCTTTGCTTCTGCTCTTCATCCATTACAGGCTATGCCTTCCAGTGTACTCAGCCAGAGAGCTCCTCTACCCAGCACTAAGCAGCAGGGCAAGGGCCTCTCCAGACATCGCTGCTAGACCCCCTGCAGCTGTGCCCTCCAACAAAGCTCCACTGTTAACAAACTTATGTCACCAACTAGTAGTGAATCCTGATCAAGAAATAAAAAATTATTTGCTATTAATTAAGTGCCCAAAAGGCAGGAAGCTCAAATGCTGGTGTGTCAGTTCTCAATCAGACTCAGACTTTCCATAGTTATGTTAATTTAATAGCCTTACACAGACATAAGAACAGTTGTGGAATATTCTCTACTGACCTACGTTAAATAATTTACTGGGATAAGATTGTGATCTCTTTTCTCCTTTCATTTGAAAAAAAACCCAGACAAGAAAATCCAAAAAAGAATGGATCTTCTCCAAAATAGGTATCATCCAATGGCTGGAGAGAATTGGCAAGCAATATGCAGGCTCTTGTCTCTCTGGCCAGGGATTAAGCTCTTTCTAAATTATTTATTGAGGGAGAAGGCTAGTGGAAAAGAGATTGTATCTGTCCTTACAACCATAGTCTGCATTTGCTAACCAAAGCTAGAATCCAAGACTGTGTATTTTCTCAGGTGAAGTCTTTAACTACCAGGCAATTTCTCACTCCAGTGTAGTTCTGCCTCTCCTGTCTGTCTTGGATCTGAGAAAGCTTCCTGATTAAGATGTTATCAAACCAATATAATTCTGCAACTGTTCAGATACATTTATACTTACTTTTATAACAACAAAATGAAAAACAAGATATTCTTAAAAAAAAATTCTGTCAACTTTCTGCTAACCAATAAACAGAAACCCTATGGTAATATCTAAATGAGCATATGTCCTCCACCAAATGCTAAATAATGAATGAGTTCTCATCCTGGGTCTATTAATTTTAAATACAGATATTGCTACTTTTGGCAAAAGCATATAGTCTCTCCATCTTTCCCAGTTGTTTAATAGAAGAGCATGGTTAGTATTCCTTAATGCACTTTAGTGGATTATATACAGGGAAAATTGTAAGTTTTATTATCATTTTTGAGACAAAATAATAAATATCTCAATGTAGCAGTGCTAATGATTGTCTGGCAACCATAATTGTTTATCTAACATTCCATGATTAAAATCTCAAGTTCCATTGGCTTTTCTATTTTTCTTTTGTTGTTAAATAAAGAATTTGCATAATAAAGCACAAATTCAATTAAGTCCCGAACTTGTCAATGAACAAGTCTTTTTTATTATTTTTTTTCCTCAAACAAAAAGTATCTCTAAGTAACACAAATTTACCTTTTTATTTTACCTTAAGGCTACTCCGGTGTCTGCATCCTTTTAAGTCTAGGAAGAGCTGGCTACCTGAATTGAAATAGGCCTGCGTTTAACTAGTTCGCTTTGACAACTGAAACCTTTCATATGGAGACTGAAATGAACAGGTACCTCCTGTACTAACCCTCTGACCAGAAATCACACATATTTAAATTGCCAAATAGATGAAGTCCCATAGTGGCAAAAAACAGTAACTCAAGTTTCTGTACAACATAATTGTAGTGGCAATACACATGAAAGCAGAAGTCTTCTCTGCATTTGATCAACATTTTATTCATGGTTTTACCAATTTATTGCAATTAATTAAGATTTTTTTTTAATTCATAGACATGCAAAAATAAATTACTAGTACTTTAACATGTGATCTTATAAGTTGCAATACACTGAAGTCTTTTACATCAAAAATCTCATACATACTTTATGAACTAAGATAAAATTCCAGTGTTGTTCTCATTAAGAAAAAATGTAGAAGTCAGACTGAGCTTACCATAAAACCTTCCTACAGCTGGCGGGCAAAGAGGATAATAAGGTGGCAAAACACAAATATTTGTGTGGAAAACCATTTCTGAACAGGAATGAAGGAAGTAATGTAGCACATCAATGGGCACCAGGAGAGGGGTTTGGTCACTAGTATTAACAGAGAGGATCAGGCAAATGACAGCAGAGAACAGGAATCTAAAACATGGAAAAAGTAATATGAAAATTTAAATAGTTTCATGAAGCAGAGATCATAGAAAAAGGTATAAAAAAGAGTAGTGGTCCATAAATGATGGCCTATTCTAAAATGTTGCTAAAACCAGACACATTATTATTTTCTAGTATAGTAGTTTGCTTATCAGAGAGTAGTGTTCAAGCTGGATAAGCTATTCACTTTTACACTGATGGTTTTATCAATGTCTGTTCACAGTTCATAACTACTGTACCAATATTAGCTGACATTGTACACAGATGCATGGAAAGATGGATTTACTAATAATGCTGACAACCATTTTTTGAACATTAGATTATCACCACTATTAGTTTCAAGAAAATATGCACTAAATAAACATGGTTATAAACTAAATACTGTGAGAATTAAAACCTGGCCACCAAGTTTACATAAAATAAATATACACTTTTTGCTACAAAATCTCCATGGGAATCTTTTTTCATTCACTACTTCTCTGTGTACACATTAAAGCATTTCATTTTCCCAGTGGGTACAGTAATTATAATCACAGAATAATACAAATTCTTGAGCACAGAACTGTAATAACTTATTATGAAAAAAAAATATTGATACACATTGCTTTAAACAAAGAATGACAGAAAGAAATTAGAAAGCTGTACACACACAGGTCTTTTGATTTGCAGATACCATAGAGATGCATCCTTATAATCTCCATTTGTCCCTTCTCTGGAGAACCTGCTAATGTTATAAATGTCAAATAGGACTATGCATAAAAGTCATCCCATTCAGATAGGGAGTATGGATAACAAATTTACAATTAAAGAAATAAAAATGATAATTACTAGATGGGTCTTTTAGAGCAATAATTTGGATTATCCACAGATAATTCTCCTCTACAGGCCATTCATCACCTATTCAAATGTCTAGAAAATTTATGTGATAAATTATGAATGTGCTCTGACCTTGTGTTAGCGAATCACAGAATGGTATGAGTTGGAAGGGACCTTGAAGATCATCTAGTTCCAACCCCACTGCCATGAACCGGGACACTTCCACTAGACCAGGTTGCTCAGCCTCATCCAACCTGACCTTAAACACTTCCAGGGAGGGGGCATCCACAACTTCCATGGGCAACCTGTTCCAGTGTCTGACCACCGTCACTGTAAAGAATTTCTTCCTAATATCTAATCTAAACCTACCCGCTTACAGTTTAAAGCCATTTCCCCTTGTCATGTAGCTACCTGCCCTTATAAAAAGTCCTTCCCCAGCTTTCTTGTAGGCCCCCTTCAGGTACTGGGAGGCCGCTATAAGATCTCCCCGGAGCCTTCTCTTTTCCAGGCTGAACAGCCCCAACTCTTTCAGCCTGTCCTCATAGGAGAGGTGCTCCAGCCCTCGGATTATTCTCATGGCCTTCCTCTGGACTCGCTCCAGTAGGTCGATGTCCTTATGTTGGGGCTCCAGAACTGGACACAGTACCCCAGATGGGGTCTCACGAGAGCAAAGTAGAGGGGAAGAATCACCTCCCTCAACCTGCTGGTCATGCTTCTCTTGATGCAGCCCAGGATATGGTTGGCCTTCTTGGCTGTGAGTGTGCATTGCTGGCTCATGTTCAGCTTCTCATCCACCAGTATCCCCAAGTCCTTCTCCTCAGGGCTTTTTTCAATTCATTCTCTGCCCCGTGCTTAGGGTTGCCTTGCCCCAGGTGTTAGATAGAAGTGATACAGATCTTTCAGTTATTTTGTAACAGAAGTGCTCTAAATATGAAAATATTTTGAAATAAAAGAATCAACAGAGGAAGAAGGTTTTGTTTATCTAAAAGGTTATTTTATTTCATAGTTTATTAAAATGAGATTTTTACCTTTTATTTCAAAATTATAATTAGAACACTAAGAATCACAGTTAGTGTTAATTCTCAGAAGTGTGATACTCAGGACCTGTGGGAGGTAACACAGAAAGTAACCTCTCAAGTGGATTAACAGATGACAGAGAAAGCAACAGCATATACAAACACAGACCAGCAGAGAGATTTGGAAAGAGTTATGGTAAACAGGTGTAATCTGTGAAATTAGATTATAGCATTTAAACATCAATTTACCTGATCATAGCAGTTTGCATTTCCACAGGTTTTTCCATGGTGGAGGCTATAATTAAGGTCCTAAATTCATCAGGCTTAATTTTATATTTCTGAAGTGGCAAAGAGGGCACTTTTAAGAAGACATTATCACTTGAACAGCTTTTTTTCTGCCCTCACTACTGTTAACCATTGTCTCTCACTGAGACACTATGGCCTTTTTAATCAGTGTAGAATTTACCTTGAGTCCATAACAAGACCATTTACTTCCCATTTCGTTCTACTCTGAGCATTCAAATGGGACCTAAATGTCCATAGACCTTGTACTTGCCCTTTGAAAAGGATGAATTCACTGTTAATGAAAAATAAAGATGCCCATTAGGCAACCTTCTAGTATTAGAAGATATTATTCCTGATACCATTTCAAAGGGATGAACTGTTGGTATAGCTGCAGCAGAAGAGTTTTCCCAGCATTGATTCATTGCATTAGTGTGAAACTGTTTATGTCAGTGTATATAGCTGTAGGGGCTCCCATAGCCTTAGAAAGTGTCATGTCGTAAAATGTACAGGGATATTAGCAAAAGCAATTCTACAGTCCTATATTTTGATCTGTCTAGGCAGACCTTTGTAACTGCACCAGTTTCCACAAACATTGATAGTACTCTGCAAGTAATAAGGAATCAAAAGACTAGTAAATATAATTACTTGTAAATTTAAGTACTTCAAAGACATAATGCTTTATTCTTGGAGACATAATAGAGAAATAGAGGATATGAAGGCTCCATCTGACCCCATTCATGTTTATTATTACTAACACTGGAGTCCTTAGACTTTTATTCCAGAGAACAAAAAACTTTTCCTTTGTTATTCTCTGTATCTCATATTATTTGAAGTGCCATAAGGGAAATCAAATCCAACTAGCCCAACACTGAAATGTAAATAGAGTGTAACAGATCAAATTTATTTCACTGTAATTCAGTAGGACAGGAAACAAAGGTAAAAATAACACAGGGAATTTATACATGTAGAATGTGTTTGCCCCAAGTGAAATACAGGTAGAACTTTAGCCTGTCTATGAGAAAAAAATCACCCCGTACTGACCACATACCTTCTGTGTACAGGATGTGTACCTCCAGTAGATCCAGTATCTCTTCCATAGTATCTCATCCAGAATCACTATTTTAGTGTTGATTCTAAGATATAGAGACATCTGACATATCCTGTGCCAATCTGTGAAGGTGACTTAGAAACCTCAGGATATCTAACAAGGGACTAGGTATCACCCCAGGGTGATATCCTTTGTTATCAAAGGATGGAAAGAGGCATTCCTCATTGTAAAGCAGGGATGGTGGATAGAATCTTAAGCAAGTCATTTTATCATTGATTATAGAAAAAGAACATAGCATGGGCTCAGATGTGGGTGCTTACATTATGGATATCTGAGTTTTGCTAATAAAATTGCAAACCACATACTTTACTATAACAAGACTATGACCACTAGATCAAGAGAAATTGTTTTTTCCCTCTACTGGGCACTGGTGAGGCTACACCAGAAGATTGTTCAGTTTTGATCTCTCCTGTTCAAGAATGACATAGAAAAACTGGATATTGCCCAGAGGAAGTTAGTAGGGTGTTCACAGTCTAGCTGGTATCACCTAGGAGGGGAGACCAAGAAAGCTGGACCTGTTTAATCTGGCAAAGAGGAGGCTAAACTGTGATCTAGCACAGGCCTGCAGCTATCTGAAGGGCAGTTGCAAAGCTATGGAGCTAAACCTTTCTGGTTAATGCAAGGGGTACTAATAGAAGGAGCAACAGCTGCAGATTGCAGCTTGGGAGGGTCAAGTGAATATCAGGAAAGAAAATACTGTGCAGCACTGGAATGTCTTGTTCAGAGGGGCTGTGAAACTTCCCTCCTTGGAAGCCTTCAAGATGAGATCAGACCAAACCATGCTTAATGAACCAGCCTACTCTTGGCAATAGTACTGCTTCAATTAGAGGATTGGAAAAGTGATATCCAGAGATCCTCTCTAGCTAACATTTCAACAATTCTGTGGTGCTTAAAGCAGTACATATTGTTGTTGGATAAACTGAAATAAAATTTATTGATTTGCATTTTGTGTTCAGTCTTTATGATGAAATCCTGACCTCATACATGATCAGTGGGAATTTGTCCCTGACAGTTGTGGGGTTGACAGTCAATGTTATTTGTTACTGAGGAAGACCAGAATCATGCTTTAACTTATGATATGGAAAGGTCAAAAGCAGAGGTAGACTGGAAATCTTAATAATGAACATTTTTCCTTTCTCAGTCATACTTTGATAAATGTCAGAGACAGGTGCTATATAAACTAAGAAATAAAACAAGTTAGTAGATTTTTTTTGACATAAGTATCGATTCAGCACCTAATCACTATTCAAATATTCTGTTTTATGAATCTAATAGCTGATCTGCTCTTGCATACTGTCTGTGTGGGAAGGGTGAATTTTCCAACAAAATAAAACAAAGATAAGTAAGTCTATTTCCTGTTCTCTGTTCTAACACAATTAAAAATAACTAATACTTTAAATCCAAGCTTAAAAAAAATTCCCATGACTTCATGCATATTAGCAGCATTATTCATTTAGTACCTTGAAAGTGCATATTTAACTTCCAACTAAAAATACTGAAAGAATCATCCCCTGAAAAATATCTAAATATAGATTACTTCATTACTTGTAAATCAGTCTCAAAAAGGATGCAAAATGTGAAATGCTAAATGAGAACTGACTGGTTAAGTGCTGTGCCTCTTGCAATCAGGAGGAATAACAATTACAGCATCGACTCCTAATCCTAAGAAATCAAAACATAGTTAGGCAGTCACTAAATTCTATTACATAGTGTAATTATTATTATTAGACTTCTTTCAGAAAATGAAGGGATGGAAACATTATGCAAGTACTTAACCTTTTTTAGTAGCTGGGGCATTGTTCTTTATTGTGCTACTTAATATATTCATCTTTAAAAAGAAAAAAAAAACCCTCAAAGTTCTGAAAACACTAGCTGGTTCTTCTCTTTCAATGTTTAATCAGAAATTTTGAGATATTATATTTTTTTTTCCTGAAGTGGATTAGATTGAAAATGCAGATATGTTAAACAGGCAGGATGCATAATAATGCTTTATAATTACCACGATCTAGAGCTAAATATATTACAGTACTGATGTATTTATTTTTTATGTGAGTTTTTTCAAACACCTCACATATTCTGTCACTGCAGTGAAAAGCAAAAAAAAAAATAAAATCATGTCCATAATTACAAAACTTACAACTTTGGAGATGTGTATATGTATTGAAGGAACAATTCTACTAACTAAATTGGAATCACATTCACAATTTTTATTTTTTTATTTGTTCAATCCATATAGGAAATTAAATAGGTCTAAAGATAAATGAATGGATGCTACAGCTATAAATCCTGCTCTCGGACTCAGGCATACCTCTTTTCCTGACTAAGGAGTATTGATTTTTGTGATTTCTTTGCATATCACAACAGTTTAATTTCCTAGCCATTTATCTATGCAGCAAGTTAACTGTCTCCCTACCCTCTTGTTGTGGCTTAGCCTCAGTGGGCAGCTAGGCACCACACAGCCACTCGTGCACTCCTCTCCACCTAGAGTGGAATGAGGGAAGAGGAAAGGAAGAGTAAAAACAAGAAAACTTGTGGATCAAGGTAAAATTTGTTACATAAGCAAAGGAGAAGTGGAAGAAGAGAGAAAGAAAACAAAACAAAACATGATGCAAAGGTAAACCCTCAGCACCTCTGATGGTTAAGCTATGCCCAACCAGTTCCTGAGCAAAAGATGTCTAACCTCCCTAAAACCCCCTGTTTTCCCTTTTTGTTGCTGAGTGTGATGCTATACAGCCCAAAATACCTTTTTGGCTAGTTCAAGTTATCTGCCTGGTTGCATGCCCTCCCAACCTCTTGTGCACACCCCTCCACCCCACATCTGTTCTCTGGGGGACAGAGTGAGAAACAGGGAAGACTCTGACACTGTGCAAGCACTGCTCAGCAGTGGTTAAGCATGAGTATGTAACAGCATTGGTTTGGGTCACCAATCTAAAAAACAGGTCCATATGAGCTGCTATGAAGAAAATTAACTCCATCTCAGCCATATCCAGTATACCTCTCCACACAGACAGCTGAAATGCTGTTAAAAAAATTTTAAAAAATCTTATATATTATCTTCTGTTATAACAGTTATTTGGTTGAGAAATCCTACATGCTAAGAAAAACAAATCCAGACCCTCTCTTTTCTCATAAATTCTTGTTGACTATTTCTAACCAAATCACTCCTCCTAAGATATTTCCAAATTTCATCCAATAAACTACTTGTAATGATTTCCTCTTTGGGAAGTGAATCTATATTGTTTGGCTATTGATCTCTTTTTTGAGCTCCATGTTCCAGTGAATTACATTTTCCCTGAGAGTCTAAGCTTAGTAGGGGTTGAAATGAGATTCAGGTGTTTTCCTGAAATGTTGTTATACTGTCAGGTTTTCCTTGGGCTTAATTTGTGATGACTACCCCCTACAATCAATCCTACTCATCTTCCTGAACTGATGGCTGCCATTTGTTGCTTTATTCCATGTATTTGTTAATTATCTTTATTCATTGGGAAATTTCTGTAATTCTCAGCCTGTCAGCTGCTTGAGGACAGCCCGGCTCTGGCAGCAGTGACATGCTGTCCTGGCTGGCAGCTCTGCCTGGAGCTGTTGGGGTGCTACTCTTCATTGACCAAAAGTGATCAAATAGTCACTTTTTTTCGCTTTACACCTGGCTATGAGTTTATTATGTGGATCTATAAGATGAAAGTTTTGCCCCAGCCTGTATTTGATCTTGTTTCTCCTGCACCCAGACCTGTGCACTTTGGGCAAGCTTTCCTCAGCTTTGCTGTTGGCTGTTTGCTGCCCAACTGGAAGCAATAACCTCTGTGCACAGGCCTAAGTCACTGTGTCTGGTCTTCAGAGTTTAGGGCATTATTTTTTCTCATACTGTACTCTATAGTCTGGTAGCTACTGTCTAGTAGATTTAGGCAAAGTCACGTAGAAGGCACATAAATACAATGAAAAATGAGGGAGAGAGACAATGCACAGTGTATGCAAGCTATATTAAAGCCCATGTCCTGATAACAAAGTCTAATTTCATTTTCTGGCAAGTACTCCGGAGAGGAGAGGAGAGGAGAGGAGAGGAGGAGTTCCAGCTGGAAGGGACCTACAATGATCATCTAGTTCAACTGCCAGGACAGTTGGAGATGATTGCATGACATACATTAATTTCAACATTTTTGAAAGTCAACCCTTCTTTACTGTTTATTATTTCATAGTGCTTCTGCTGCCTTCAATGATATCAGCAATACAGTGGACCATCCTACAATACTACCTGCAGTAATGACATACTTCTTAGTACAATATGACAAAAAATAACATATAAACAGGAAATATGTTGCCTAATACTGTTATCTTGCACACTCAGTGTCATAACCAAGTTTTAAAATGTTTACATTCCCATTTTCCTCTTATTGATTCTTAAAAGTTTGGGGTTTTATTTGTTTGGTTTTTGTTGGGTTTTTTTCTTTCCAAATGGATTTCCCGTTCTTTCTGTATTTTAACTACTCTGAAAACCAGTTTTCATTTTACTTATATAGTCAGTGATAACATTTCTTTTTTTAATAATTGGGTTCTGTGAGAAGCTATAAGAAGCTTCCCTGGCTCCAAGTCGGACCCACCTCTGGACAAGGCCAAGCCCATCGGCGACGGTGGTAGCACCTGTGTGTTAAAATATTTAAGAAGCGGGGGGAAACCTGCTGGAAACTCAGGGAAGCAGGGGAAGAGGGTGAGGAGTCATCACCCTGAGGAGGAAGGAGTGACAGAGTCAACATGTGATAAACTGACTGTGACCCCCATTCCCCATCCCCCTGTGCTACTGGGTGGAGGAGGAGGGAGAGAAGCTGGGAGCAGAGCTGAGCCCAGAAAAAAAGAAGGGGTAGGGGAAAGTGTTTTAAGATTTGGTTTTATTTCTCAATATCCTACTCCAATTTGACTGGTAACAAATTAAGTTGATTTTTTTCCCCAAGATGATTCTGCTTTGCCCATGATGGCAACTGGTGAGTGATCCCTCCCTGTCTTTGTCTCAAACCTTGAGCTTTTTGTTATATTTTCTCAGTGGGATGGGGAGGAGTGACAGAGTGGTTTTTGGTGCTTAGTTGCCACCTGGGCCTAAACTGTGACATGATTTTATTCCTATAAGCTTTCAGTTAACAGAAATGCATTAAAAAAACTTTTCAAAGATAGGCCAATAATTCCAGAAGGTCAGAATTTTTCTTGGAAACTCTAATTATTCAGATATTTATTGGGATAGCAGGTATGAAAGTTTAGGAAAACCTGATTCTAAAGAAAATACAAAATTGTTTCCTTGCACAGTTTACTTAAAATCTATATTAAAAATAGAACTGCAACCAAAAAGCTATTCTGCATTTTGGGCTTGAAAACATCTCTTGTCTTAGTAACAACAGAAAAGGAAGACCCATCTATTGTAAGAACATAGCATATGCCTGCTTTTTTAATAAAAGAGACTGTTATTTGTTTAATAATGTATTTACTCTTTCCTTGAGTAAAATCAATAAAGTAATACACATATACACTTTCATATATGTAGGTAGCTGAGAGTATATTCAGACTACTAGTCAACAGAAAAATATTTTGTCTTCAGCTTTGTCCTAACTACCATTGTATAAAAATGCCTGAAGCATAAGCCAGTTAAGGCAATGGCTTCCTGGGCATTTTTGTGATATTAAAGCAGAGTCTATAATTCCTCTCCTTTGAATTCATCTAGCACTATTGTTTTTTTCTGTTCTCCAGGCTTGTTTTTTGGTTTTGGTTGTTGGTTTGGGGTTTTTTTTGTAACCTGGGTTCCTGATTAACTTCTCTAGTCAGAACTGCAAACAAATATGGTTAACACAAGTACAACACAAATAGGAGGTTGGAGCCCTGGGAAGGCAATTATGCTATATTGCACTGTCAACATATCTGGCCATGAGAGTTCTTGTTGAACACAACCAAGTGGCTGTGCTAGTTCATTTGAACATGACTGGACTGTAGTGCCACGCTATGAATACATCTGGAACGGTGGTAGTTCAATATATTGAATACTACCAGATTGATAGTGCCAAATTGGGCATCACTCAGAATGGCCCAGCCATCCGTATCCCCTCTGATATTTGAGAAGAAGATGGAATGCGAAGAGGTTTATTTTCTGCCAAATCTCTCTGCTCTTTAACACAACAAGTGGTGAAGATGTGGGTAGGATGTGTGTAAAATAGAGACAAAAGAAAAAAACAACTTCATGGTAATAAGACTCCACATTAAAGAATTATGCATCCAGCAATTGCTCCAGGGGAAACTCCTGAGTAGCATGGATCCGAATCTCCTTTGTTTTGTTCCTCAGCAAGCCAAGTACACTTACAAATGCCAGGTGGAGGCTATTTCTTTTGCCATTCTAGCCTTGAAAACATCTCATTATTAGATTTCACCATTATAAAGTTACTTTAAAAAGTATTCAGTATTAGAGAAAAAGATATATTATTCTGAGTGCTCTGGAAATATGGACAACTTTCACAAGCTTTTGTGGGTCAGTCTGTGGTTTGAAAGAACTTAGTTTTGCCTTCAGGTCAATTGGTCTGAGTGTCAGAAGAGCAAGACCTTGGATTGTCAATCTCAGATCATCAACCTACAACAAGGGATGCCTGTGATAGTTCCAGCACAAGGAGTTCCCACCCTCTCATCAGCCCTTGGTTCTTTGTTGCCAGTCACCAAGCATCACTTCTCAATCATTCTGAAATCGGTGTTTGTGGGATGAAGTAACTGATCTATGTAAAAACCAACCAACCAAAAAACCCCCCCACACCTTTTTGAAAAGTGGAAGTGGAAAAACTGTAAAATGTATTAGCCCCTGCCTGTCACCCAGATAGAACTCAGAAGTATTTGCTTTGACACAACTGGGGTGTGTCACACAACAGTGTGGGAGTGAGAAGCCAAGTGTTAGGCACTATAACAAAATGTTGCCACTGAATGCTTTTAATAGTGAAACTACAGTTCCTTTTCATCACTTGTAGCTCCTTGCAAACAAATGTCATTTGGTTTTGTAATTTCCCAAATAGCTTTAAACTATTTAAATAGTGTAACTTATGGAGGTTTTTAGTCAAGTGTGGCTAAAAATTTAAAACTCTTTAAGCCACAGATATTTAGCCTATAAAGTGTACTTGCTCTACCCAGGCTATCTATGGACATTTAAGTTCCTTAAACCACACCTAAAGTTTTTGAAATTTATGATCCCTGTGGCCTCCAGCAATTAAATTTGCAGACTTTCTAAAAAAATCAGCTGCTGGGAGCTAGGAGATTTTGAGCTTTACTGTGCCTTTTGAGTTTTCTGAAGGGTTTGCATCAGTGTTAGTCATTTGAAGGTTTTGTAAACTTTGCTGAACACTACTGTAAATCTTCTTAGCTCTTAATGAGAAAAAGAAACATTTATTTCCATCCATATTATCAATTAAATTTTAAAAATATCTAGGAATAAAGGTATGTATGATGACTTTCAAAGAGTAGGTATTCGGTACCCCTTGAAAAGATGTAAACCACATGGCCACAGATATGCTTATGGGGTTGATGATCTGTGGTATGTACCTATGTAAAATACCAGAAATATCATTCTGTCTTGGGCAAACAAATATGGAACTAATAAAAACTATTAATTTTATTTAGCTAGTTAGCCACAACAAAGGCACTAGGTCTGAAACCTCCAAGATTTTTAGAATGTGATTCCTCTCAGTCTAATCTAGTTTATTTTTTTACTAATGGGACATCTTTATTATGCAGATATCTGAACCCAAATTCTGAATTGATACAGAAGCAAACCTTTTAAAGGAAATGCCTAAATAATCTTCACTGTCACAAGAGGGGAATAAATGCCCTTGTGAACCTCCAGAGCAAAATCTTCTTCACTTAAGTTTTTACATTTTGTAAAATGTTCCTCTTCAGTTTACAATTGAGGCCATTCTGTTGGTTCCTTTTTAAGCAAAATTAATTTATGCTCTGCCTAGATGCAAATTTTTGGAACTTTAAGATCAAATAGAGCTAGAGTACCAGGTACTACAGAAATAAATAATATCTTGGTTTATGCAATTTTAAGATAAACATAGAGAACGGTATTACTCTTAGTTTAACTTAACCTGTTTTTTTAAGATAAGGTAGAATAAATTGCATTCTGATATTCTGATGTTTGTCTTTAGAGAGAGCAAGACAGTAAGCTTAATTTTTTAAACAGATAAAACTGAGAGCCATAGTCGATTCCCGTCAGCTAATTAGCAGAAATTTCGACTTTGCTGGCTGAAAAGAACCAACATCTAGACAATGGGACTACTGGTAACAGCTTCTAAATAGATCCATTTTGAGACGGTAGCTGTAGTCTATACAAATGGGAAAAGAGTTTGTATGGAACAAATTAGAAATATTTTTCGTACAACAGTGAATTTAGTATTTAAATGATGACTGAATAATGTCTTAGATAGTTTATTAACAACCAGTAATGTGTACAGTAAATACAAGCTCAAAGCTTCTGTAAGCTGTCCTTCTGTATTCTCAAGCATGTAAGAGGTGATATTTGTATATCAAGAATAAGAAGGCACTGCAAAGGATCTAACCTGAAGTAATAATTCTTCTTCATAGGAAGCATATCTGTTCTTCAGTTAACTACATCACTGTTCAAAAGAGAAAGAGCAGAGTTAAGAATCCACAGGTTAGATGGTATGATGTTCTTGCTATCAATCTGGATAGATTACCTTAACAAACTTACAAAGTTTGGTTCAACTCCCTAAACAAAAGAATCTAATAATATTTGCAATACCATATTGTATCCAGGATGTCAGTAGAGCAGAAGCAACAGAGGATCTATGGGAGGCTGGTAAAACCAAGGTCAGACAGAATAGATGAGGTTACTTCAAACATTACTAAAAGCCTATGTTTGAGCAGTAGATACCTGTTTTACTGTTATCTGATAGCTCTCTAGATTACACTATCTGTTTTAACTACATCTCCATTGAAACAGAGCTTAGACGCTTGGCTCATCTGTTGACACCTTCCTACACACGCCTAAATTAGGGCATCTGTTCTGAAGTTGAATCCTATCCCTAGGATGCAGACATCTGAAGAAGTGATTCTGTAGCTTAAGCCTATGCACTTAGTATTGGTACCAAAGACTTCAGGATGGGACTGTCTCAAACAGAATTTGCAGGACACCTGCACCTTTTTGATGCATGGTCTGGAGCACAGGTAGAGTATGCTAATGAGTGAAACATGGTGCGAGATAACTGTGGATGCATAATTGTGTCTCTTTCCTCCCTAGTAAACATCTGAACTTGGGTGAGATGGAACACATACACATATTCATAGTAACATTGTTATTCTAACTACTTGAGGCTGTATTGTTCTTTAGTATGAAAATTCAGTATGAACTTAATTTTGGTATAAACACAGTGTGCCAAGGAATGTTCTTCCACAGAAATAGACATTATTTTATATATTTTGTATTACTTTAATCTAAATGCAAGACCACTTCTTCTGAGAAACAGTTTTCCCAGCACTTGAATGTGATCTTTCATTCTTTTGCTCTCAAGCTGATATTAGTTTCAAGCATCATTATTCTAATTTCTGTTAAAAAAAGCTGTACAACTAATAGCATTTTATGGACCTAGGGTTAATAAGCCAAATAGCAAGGAGATATTAATATAATCTTTGTTTAAGCACTATTAATATGATCTTTGTTTAAGCTAATAGCACTACATTCTTTTATCACAAGTCAGAAAATGTTTGCTTCACAGCCAACAGTAACACTCAAATAATTACAAGCTCTTCACTACAAAACCTTAAAACACCTTTGTGTTTAAAAGCAAACTAATTTCCTAAATACATGGTGCTGAAAGCAGTGCAAATAGGTTTTACTATAAAACTGCTATCTGATTCAGAGGAAGTATGGTTATTGCTGTGCTGAAAGAAAGCAGGAGCTAAATGTCCTTTCACAGTTGTATTGACTTGCCTTATATTTATATCATATATCTCATTCAACATATACAATTCTGCCACTTTCATTTGGAAAATAACACACTTCGTAGTTACACAATTTTATATAGAAATGTTCAGCTTAAATATTTACAAAGGCACAGAAGTAGAGACACCTCTGTGAATGAAACAAGAATAAAAAGGCAAAGAGATGTTGGAAAATGCATTATGAACAGAGCAACAGCTTGGGTCCCTTAATATCCAAAAGATCAGAGTGACCTAATTTAAAATATTCATTGCAAGAATGAGGTAGGAGACTGGGGAATTTACATGAGAAGAACAGCGTCTGACTCAGATATCCGAAGTTCTTATTTATTTGTGTTATAAATATGTACTATAAGTAGGTTTGATCAACAGTCATTCTCATTAGTATTTTGAAGAAAAAGTAATGTCCTATGTTGAAAATGTGTGTTTTTTCCAGCTTTAATAAAACTTTCGAATTTTCTAATGAATGTTGATTTTTAAAAAAAAAAAAAAGTTTATTATTTTATTAACATCAATAATTTTGTCTTTTTTATCAATGAATCTCTCAGGAAGTACAAGTTACAAGCTCAAAGCAAGACTATAAAACAGACCATATAATTTGTATTATATGAACTTTCAGAACCAGAGATTTGAGAAGTTCAAGTTTCCTGATCAAGTTGTGAGAGTGAAAAGTCAAGAGACTTGTCAGCCTTAGTCCTGTTTTGAAACACAAGACCATGTTTGTATTTTTTAGCTGAAAAATAGCAAAATGCCACAAAACTAATTCTTTGAAACATATTTTTGAAACAAATACAGTAGATAACTTTCATGTTTGAGTTAGAGACAAATGGAGACAAGAATGAAAAGAGTATTACTTTGCAGCTGTTAATTAAATAAAAAATATATTTGACAATATATTAATAATATTTTAAACCATTTTTAACTGAAGAGGGAGTGCACACATATGAATGTGTATTATACATTATGTTATATTTGCAGTACAGTAGAACTATTTAACTCAGCAACATTTTTAAGCAACTAGCTTCTTTGCAGTCTCAGAGTTCTAAAATCAGTAAAATATAGTGTAAAATGAAAACCCTAAATAATGAGAAAACAATGTTACTTTGTCCTGTTTATTAAATTTAAAAGATCATTCCATGCAAAGACTCTGGGTTATTTAATGACATTTTATAAATATCACAATAGTGAAACATCTTTGTGCAAAGAACTCAAAAAAGACATTTTTTAAATCCATTCCACTAAGCCATGGCATTTGTCACTGTCATTGCAACAGTTGGGGATTAAGATCCTGTAAGAAAGGCAGGGCTATTTCTCGATATTCTCTGTCAGAAATGCACTGTGTCAGAACTGTTTCTCAGCTAGTTGCAGTAATTGTGCATGTGTTTGCTGCAGTAAGTGTGTATGGTCACAGTAAGTAGAGAAGGAAGAAGGAGAGGGTATTTGTAATCAAAATACTTTCTAGGTGAATAAGCCTTGCTGCTTAAAACAAACAGGAATACCTGTTTATGAGTGTTGTAATTGTATTGTAAACAATATGTGCTAATTCTTCATCCTGCATGTAAACTTACAAGAATTAATTATATTATAGCAAAAAAATGCAGTCAGTGTCATCTCTGCTATGAGTTATTTTTAAA
The DNA here is from genome assembly GCF_000700745.2 of Antrostomus carolinensis. Lineage (NCBI taxonomy): Eukaryota > Metazoa > Chordata > Aves > Caprimulgiformes > Caprimulgidae > Antrostomus > Antrostomus carolinensis. Next base: position 37,257 of record NW_010330936.1, read on the forward strand.
CCACAAAAAGGTGAAGGCAGTAGTGCATGAAGTAGACAAGTAGAAGAGCTTAAGATAACGTGCACACACAAGTGCAATCTGAAGTAATATACTCTGTAGTTTGAAATGAGACTGGGACTGGGATGGCCTGGAGGTACCTTAAGAACATTGTGGTAGAAAGGTCACATTCTCACCAGTGATTGTTCTACTGTTTTGGTCTTCATGTTCTATTCATGCATTTTTTACTGAAGTCGATAACCTATTTGCACAAATCAGAAATTAAAAGACAGTCAGTCACACCACCATTATCTAGAGATCATGGCCCTATAACATGATAAGTGATCACAGATTAGCAAGAGTCTGTGTCTCTTCTCATCCTCCAGCCCTGAATAATGAAATGACTATGAAATGCAAGCCAAAAGTGCAAAACTACCATATGGCTTTGACTGGTCAGTTGTGAATCAGACATCTCCAGGAGGATCAGGAGGGTCTACTCTGAAACATTTATATTTTATTCTTTTTTTCTCCTTCTTAGTCCTTTGTAACCCACACCACTGATCAAAGTGGTTTTCTTTGTAATGAAACACTGCTTCTATTTTACAGAAAGAAATTAGGTTTGGAAAACATTAGTCAAAGGTCTTAACACCATATTTTTCTGTGTGGCTGATCTACTTCATTTAGAAATGGAAACTGGGTTTAATTCATATTGACCACTCATATCTGCAGATTTAGGTCTTAAACATATCTGTTACTGGTGAAAGGAAAGCTGTAAAATTGGTTGCATGAATAGTCAAACCTTCAATGCACCAACTGTTTTAGCCCATGTCTGCACTACTGTAGCTGTGTTGAAGACAGTGGAATTTTTACCTGCACAGAGAGAAGTAACACAGTTATAAAGCAAGTTAAGATTTTTATACAGAATATTCTCACCTCTTTCATAGTTGTCAGACTTTTATTGTTCAGTTAAACCAAAATATGACTAACAGCCAAATACATTTTAGTGCTATTTTTGTCCTTTTGTCTCATGTAAGTATAATGGGAAATAAGGATGAAACTTGTAAAAGATTCCATTAATCTGTAATTTTATTCTTCATTAAAGTTCAATTTATTTCCAGATCATAAGGGGAAAATATCTTTTTGCATATTTTCTCTGAACAAGACTCTGCAGGATTGAGAGAAATAAGTCAAGGGAGTTTACCATTAATTTAGCATTTTCTTACTCAGAACTTACTTAGAAAGTGAGAAAATTAGAAAATCAGATTTTTCCAACGGTGTGTATAGCTCCTATTGTTCAGCGTATAATATTAACTTCTGAGATTTTTCTAGAGTCAAAAAATTTTCAAGTAAAAAGGATTTATAGTGAGTTGGGTTTTTTTAATGAATCCTTCTGAATTGCAGGGAAATTGATCTCCCTGATGGGGTGTCTTGTCTTGCTGTAAGCAACTCCAAAGACAGTGATTTCAGAGCATTTCTATTTCTTGTCCTGTAGTTGAAGTACCATGTATTTATAAACTTTTTCCTTGACACACTGAGAAACAAGTTATCTTTGATCCTGACTCATCTCTAGCTGATTACTTCACTTATTCTGTTAAAAAAGGAAGAGTTAAAATAGAGATTTGTGCATTTAATTCTCACCTAAGTTATCTGAGCTCATATCCTGTACTTATTTTCTGCAGCATTTTATTTTTCTGTCCTTTAGAACACAAACTAGCACCCATTGTAAACCTCCGACAATTTTTTACTTGTTGTCTAGTAAGATCCAAATGTAATGCAGCAGCTACTAAAAATTTCTGAAAAAAAATAGATACTGGTTTTGAGAAAGGCATTTTGCTCCTTTTGAGTGGCACTACCTTAGTGAAAAGGTCTGACAGAAAACTATGGAGCTCTGCATTTTCTCTTTATTGTTCTGACATGTTATTTTTTCAAAGCCAGATTTATGGACATGGAAAGATCCCTTTCATAGGTAAATATTACACTGCATTTGCTACAATATTTCAACTCTCAGTATATTTCATTTGAATAAAATTGAATTGAGCATTCTCCTATTTATAGAAGGGACATTTATTTCTAAATACAAACATATTTTCCTTCACTTTTGTTTGCAATGAAATTGCACAGTGTGCTGTTGGTGATGTACACCTGTTGGCCAATATTTAGTAATTAGCAAATGTGTTAAGTAGTAATTTCTTTTAAAGACCAAACAATTCAGCCCCCTTGCACAAAGTACATTTTACTAAATAGAAGAGGTAGCAAAATGGTAAAAGGTGAACCACGAATGTATCAAGTGTCATTCCTCATTAGCCATCAGTCATTATTAATTATCTGAGAAGCATTAGTTTAAAGCCTCTTTTGATCTGGACACATAGTGCATTAAATTATATAATAAAAATATATTATTATTTTTATACTTATCCAACAAAAAGGAAGTCCTTGTTTCAGTTCTGAAGGATGTAGAGCATTTTTTTTAAGAGGGTGGACTAGTTTGCTTTATGAGCAATTGCAGTTCTTGCAAATATGCTTATCAGTTTTCAGTTGAACTCTGCTCACTTATCTGCTTCCAGTGGAAACACTATAACATGCCAGTTGATGCATTTTTTTCCTACTTATATTACTTTTCTTTTTCTCTTTCCTTTTCAGCACTTCTTGTTGTTTCCAGACAAAATGTTTCTTCCCATGTATTTAATAACTCTGAATTGCTGGATTAGCTATATTTCAATTTGTTTAGCTGATAAATTTAAGGATTGGTAAATTTGTAAAACATCTACTTGGAAACAGGCACTTAGGAATGACATTTGAGATCGAAGAATCCTTCCCAACACCCCGGGACACTTTTATTTTCTTCTATTGATGTGTATTAGGTTCACATTACAAGATTTTGATAGTGGGATGGCTGCAGAGGTGGCTTCTGGGAGAAAGATCAAGAGCTGCTCTCGTGTCGGACAAAGTCAGTTTCAGTCTGCTCCAAAACAAACCTGCTGCTGCCCAGAGTTGAGCCCATAAGAAATTCTGGTTGTGCCTCTGTGATAACATATTTAAGAAAGGGTAAAAAATACTGTGCAGTGACTAGGAGAGGAGTAAGAATATGTAAGAGAAACAGCCCTGAAGAAACTAAGGTCAGTGAAGAAGGAGGAGGAGAAGGTGCTCCAGGTGCGACTCCAGAGAGTCCCCTATAGCCCATGGAGAAGACAATAGTGGAGCAGATATCCACGCTAAGGAGTGTTGAGGACATCAAAGCAGGTAGATGTGCTCTGCAATCCCTGGAGAGTCCATGCCAGAGCAGACTCTTGGCAGGAACTGTGGTCCATGGAGAGAGGTCCATGTGGGAGAAGGTTTTCTGGCAGGACCTGTAACCCTGGGGGTAAACCACACTGGAGCAGTCTTCTCCTGAAGGGCTGTACCAGGAGGAAAAGACCCACACTGGAGCAGTTCATGAAGGACTGTCTCCTGTGGAAGGGACTCCATGCTGGAGTAGGGGAAGACTGTGAGGAGGAAGGAACATCAGAGGCAAAGTATAATGAACTGACTGAAACTTCCATTCCCTATCTCCCTGTGCCACTTGGCAGGGAGGAGGTAGAAGAGTCATGAATGAAGTTGAGCCTGGAAGAAGGAGGAGCAGGGAAGGGAGGGGTACTTCTAGTTTTGTTTTTGTTTCTCACTACCCTACTCTTTTTTGAATTATGCATTAATTAAATTGATTTCCCCAGAGATACTTGAGTGTGTTTTGCCCGAGATCATAATTCATGAGTGATTTCTCTCTCCTTATCTTGATGCACAATTTTTCCATCTAATTTTATCTCTCTATCCTGCTGAGGAGGGGGAGTAAGAAAGCAGCTTGGTGAGTACCTGGTGGCCAGCCAAGGTCAGCTCACCACATCACAGCATGGTATATACAGTATACATTGTATGGCATTATGGGAAACATGCTTTGACATTTTAAATATAGCTGGAGTGGAGGGGTTCAGATTGATTTTTATTATTACTATTTCTTTGTTTTAAGCAATAGTCAAATCAGAAGGATTCAAATTTTTAGTGTCTTACTCTCTACTTTTATTCAAGACGCATTTAGGTGGGTGAAAATCAGTGTCTTAGTCTTTCTGTAAGTAATGAGTTCATCATGTGCTAACTTGGAAAGGGTGACACCTTTATTGAATCAGAATTGTTTGGTTTGAAAAGACCTTTGAGATCATCAGGTCCAACCATACCTGTCCACTACTAAACCATATTTCTGACCCCCTCATCTACCCATCTTTTAAATACATCCAGGGATGGTGACTTGACCACTTCCCTAGGTAGCCCATTCCAGTGCCTGATAACCCTTCCAGTGAAGAATTTTTTCCTGACATCCAATCTGTACCTCCCTTGGCCCAACTTGAGGCCAATTCCTCTTGTTCTATTGCTACTTACTTGGGAAAAAAGACACACAGCCACCTGGCTACAACCTCCTTTCAGGTCGTTGTAGACAGTGATAAGGTCTCCCTCCCCTCAGCCTCCTTTTCTCTAGGCTAAACAACTCCAGTTCCCTCAGCCACTCCTCATAAGATTTGTTCTCCAGATCTTTCACCAGCTTTGTTGCCCTTCTCTGGACACACCCCAGTGCCTCAAAATCTTTCTTGAACTGAGGGACCCAAAACTGGACACAGTATTCAAGGTGCAGCCTCACCAATGCTGAGTACAGAGGAAGAATGACTTCAATGGTCCTGCTGGCCACGCTGTTTTTGATACAAGCCAGGATGCCATTGGTCTTCTTGGCCACCTGTGTACTGTGCTGGCTCATATTCAGCCGGCTGTCAACCAACATCCCCAGGTCCTTTTCTGCCAGGCAGCTTTCCAGCCACTCTTCCCCAAACCTATAGCGTTGCATTTATGAAACCTGTCTCTCCTTCTGCTCTGTCTTGCTTCTTTCATTCTCCCTCAAGTTCATGAGCTACAAATTGTTTCATTTGATCTCACTGAAATAGGGTCATTTTGCAGACCATGAGTGGCTTTTCAAGGGCTCTTCACCTGGAGCTCCATAATGAGTTTACGGTATATGAGCAAAGGAACTCATTCTTGGGCACTTTGGAGGCTTTGGGGTAGCTGGTGGGACCAGACACATGTTGTTATGTGAAGCAAGAAAGCCCCTGGGGGTCTCTGGATCTTACTTTAGGGCCTGCAGTTTTAAGGCAAGCCAATCTGGCATACTTCAAGTGGGAAGTTTTCAAGGAGCAGTGACGATGCCTGTGAATACATCAAGTACATTTAACTGCTTTCTAAGTGTGAAAGAGGGGGAAGCTTTACCATGACTGTGATAAATTGTTATGTTTTCCTAAGGTTTATAACTGGAAATTTGTGCAATAAGATAGTGTTTTGCAGTATGCACATTTCAGGACAAATCACTAAGTGTAATCTATAGGAAGACCCAGATTACAAAATTTATGAATCAGTGCCTACATTTTCTGTGGGCAGAATAGCAAAAGCTTAAAATCCTGAAAACATAACTCCATACTCCTAAGTGCATTTAGAGCTGTTAAATGTTTAAAACAGCAAATGGCTTACTAAAATTAGAGTAGAAATGTGACATCACCCAGAAAAGACTTACAAATGAAGACACTAGAATTAAGTGTTGGGGAAGATAGACTCTAAATTTAGTGAAGTTAATACAATCCTGTTTCATGTAAAAAAAGTAAAATACTCAAAGCAAGTACTACTTGCACTCTGTGAGGCATAGTGTTACCATCCCTCTTTGGGGGATTAGAGTCTTGAAAGCCTACTCTGAATTTTATAGCTTACATACATTTTCAAATTAGAAACATGCAAGTGCAATCTTTCTTGAGCCAGGGACAATATGATACTCTGTATTAATGTATTAATACAACATTCAGTGCCACTAGTAATTCAGAAGTACAAAATAATGCCATGCAGAACTTCATATGCTTATGCAGTCCAGGCATCTTTGGCAATGCACATAACACTCCTTAGAAATGTAGCTCATAAAATTAGTATGTACCTGTGTGTATGTCAAGAAGTTAAATTATATCTGTGCAGTAGATTTTCCCAGCTCACTTATCAAAAAGTACACATAGTCTTGAAAATTATATATGTTTTATAAAAAACAGTTGTCAAAACGATCACAGGAATCATATAAGTTTAATATCCAAATTTAAAATGGAAATGCGTGTCTCTAAGACATGAGAGAAGGGTGAATGTATCTGAAAAATTCACAAAAAATGGTTACTATTTTTAATCTGAAGAAGCATTCCAAGTTTCAAATACTTTCAGCTAATGGAAAAGTTTGAGCTCCACAGAACTTGTGGGTTGCTATTCCCTGTGACCTGTACATTCCTGATGTTTTGTAGGACATCTGTCAGAGAGCTTGGTCTCCTACCATAGAAGAGGTAAAGGCTAGCGTTCCTTCCTAGTCCGAGCAATCAGAAATAAAAGCTGATTTACTGAAGCTGTTGTGCTTACTAATTCAGTCTTAAAATATGGACTTTTATGAAGACATGGTTTCTTGCAGAAAAAATAAAATCTCTTCAGTGAAGGGTGATGATTATTTATCTTTCACTAGAAAGACTTTAGTAACTCAAAAGCTCACAAAAACAGTAATAATCACCTTTCACACATGAGATACCCTGTAGATATAAAATGCACAGTTGTCACCTCTTTGAGTGTTCAGTTGTGAAGTTCACAAAGAAAAAACCTAAGATTTCCCTTCCATGTTGACACATATTAATTTTTTAAAATATCTTGCCCCCCATCCCACCCCGCCTTTTCTCTTGTAGTCTTTAAAGTGCAGATTTACATGCAGCTGCAGGAGGAGATATATCTGTTTTAGGGAAAGGTGAGAGATTGTCTCAGTGGGACCTCCTGTGTACCAGTGGAGCTTCCTAAAAGGTCTGACTGAAGGTCTTTATTTTACTGTGCAAGTCTATTTTGTCTCCGTTTGATTTCTGTGGCAAGCAGTCATGCCACATGGGTGGCAGAGTATCTCAGTTTTAAGGGCATCTCCTTCCTTTGTCGAGATGAAACAATTTCTGTAACAAAGGGCAGCCTGACATTAAAATTCAAATTCTTTTGACAACCAGCACAGGCAGCGGGTGTAGATAAATGGAGGTGACACCCATAGTGCCATAGTATTTTAGAGCAACTTCACAGATTTGAATTCTACCCAAAAGCCAATTTCCTAACCTGGGGACTTGCATGAGGTAACACCCTGGCATTCTCCGGAGGAAAAGAGGGTAACGTATTAACCAGACATATGAACTCTCTAGCTGCTGGAAAGACTCTTCTGCTCTTCACGGAGGGGAATTGAAGCCTTATCTTTCTTGAATTTAAATAAATAAATAAATATATATATATTTCTAATGAATTTACTGTATGGAAGTTTTCAAACTGTGTAATTGTAATTTTCTGTGACAATGCAATTTGTCAACAATATAATTTGTTTTCTCTTTTTCTGTGAATTACAAGGTACTTTCAATCCTGAACTTTGATTAAGCACAAGATGTGGCTGAAGACTTAGGCATCTTTAACTTTCAAATTATCTGACTATATTTTTCTTTGACTGAGTCAAGACATTTAACATTGGAGAGTATTTTTTAAACTGTTTTATTATCATAGAAACATTCACCTCTCCTTCAAAAATGATCTTTTGATGATTAGTCAATGTTTGTAGGGCACTTAGAAGATTTTCAGCACCAAGTACAAATTAAACACTATTATTCCTTTGTCTATTCTTATAAGAGTTTTCTCCCCTTTCTAAGCCTTTGAGGGAAGTAAATGAGATAAAAGCCTTTTTTAAGGAAAGTCTTTAGGAAAGACTTTAGGGAATTTATGAGGATTGCATGTTTTCAGCAGCTATATAACTCATTCCATTAATTCTCTCTCTTCAGAGCTACTGCTATCTCACTCCTTTGCTCCAAGATGGTATGAGACTGATGCAACTAAGATGCAAGAGATGACACAATATGAGTTGTTCTGCATGTTGTTTGAATTTCTTCACTTTCCAAAAGATTTTGTGGGTTGCTGCCATGCTTCTTGAATCCACTTGGAGAATTAAATTCAAAGCTGGTCAAAAGTCAGAATTCTAGGAGAAAAAATCAGCAGTTCTTATTTCAAAAAGATAACCTTTGCAGTAATTTCTTTAAGAATTTGTAACATTAAGAAATATTTTCTGTTCTGAAAAATTTTGAATTGAATGAAACTTAGGTGTGTTTTATTTTAAGTTATATAACTGATTATATTTTCACTATTTCTTAACTATTCTGTGGCAACATTACATAAGACATTAAATCGTACATGACTACAGATATGATTGTTAATTTAAATTGTCTTTTTATATAAATAACAAAGAAACAAACATATCTGCTACTTACTTTGAAATAGTTAATCTTAATTTCTTCATAAATCTGATTTCTGTTAGTATTAAAAATGTTTGACAGAAAAAAAAAAAAAACACAAGAGGAAAAATATAGCTATCTTCAGTTTTCTTATTTTATCTACCAATCATTTTTCTATATGAGCAATGAAAATAGCCTAAATTAATTTCCCCTCTCCCACACCAAAACCAAGAGTATTGGGGCTGTGATAATTTTGTTCCTTCCAGTAATGAACTGCTCTGGGGTAGGAGGAAGCCTCTGGTTATATTATTGCAAAGCTAAATAAGCTGCCATCTATGGAAGGTATACAGTTTTCATGAGTACAGCTCCATCTTTTACAGTATGTATAAAATGAGACCCAAGGAGCTTTCTGTAAAACAAGAAGCAAGCCAAGAGCCAATGGCTCTTGAGGAAGGATGGTTGCTAGAGCAACCTATTAAACATTGCTTTATACTATTGACTAAGTATATAACTTGCACTGCTACTGATAATTGTTTTTACTTAAAACCCAGAGGTTATTTCTATGTAAATCTTGTAGCATGTTCTGGAGTCTTTAAAAATGTGTAACTTTACAACAGCTACAAACAGCTAAGGAGGGTATGACTCTGATCCTGGAACCTGAACTAAGAAATCTTATCTTAGTGGGAATTTAAGATTTTTAGGCCTTTTAAGTCATGAAAATGGAGGGAGAGGATGTACATTTCTTTGAATTAAAAAAAAAAAAAATAACCCTTTATTAGTTTGAAGGTTCCTCAATGCTTATAAGATATTTGAATAGACTGGAACATTATATTTTAAAATGCTTCCTCATTCTTCGCTAAAATACAGTCTTAAAAAGTACCTCAAGTATTCACATCTTGTCCAACTTCTAGACACAGAACAACTGACAAGACCCTTAGCACTGATGGTAATATGAACATCACTTGGTGGGTCTGCCTTACTGAAACAGGACTGTTAACTTATTTGAGGAATAATCAGATCTACCTGTACTATGCTGCCCTGAGTCTCATCTTCCCAGTACCACACACACTAGTACAGTTTAAGAGCTCTAACAACTTGAGTTTATAGTCATGTTTGTTCTAATATCATATGATCACCAACTAATCTAGAAGAAAAATGTGTATCAAATCTAAAACTCCAATAAGCTATAATTTAGGTAAGAAGTACAGATAATACAATAATCAGACAGGACAGGAGGTAGAAACTTGCACTTCTGATAGAGTAGTCATAATATGTCCCATTGTTATATTGCACTAATTCTTCTAGCCCTCATTTTTCTCATATCTGACCTATGTGTTTTCCTTTTGGAAAGAGCTCCTGTTGTGCTTGTCCTGCATCTGCTTGTGTATTCAGTGTGGACAATTTTTCTCTTTGTTTTGCCAGTTGTTTTTGGCCTCAGTCAGAGACAGCTTTTAAGTTAAATGGCCATCTGGCAACTTCACTCCTCTTTAAACTTCTCTGAAAGAAAACTCATTTAGCAGGTGCACACTAAGCCATTGGCAAGTTATTGACAAATGAAAAAAAGAGGTCAGCTTAGACTGACATGAGCACCCTTCTGAACAAGAGCATTACATGCTTTATAAAACAGAAAATTGACTGTAGAGGGGACAGTCTCAGAAGCCAGACACATTTCTAGATGTGCTGTTTAATTACTTTTTTTAAAACTACAATTAGTATGTCAGAAATAGAAACCAAAGACAAAGATGTACAAGTACTGGGTTTTCCATTTATACTTTTGTACTCTGTTACGTAAAGCATTTGCCTGGGAAAAAAAAAAAGGGAGGGGGAGGAGGGTGGCGAGGGGACAATAATCTAAATGAGGCATCTTCAATTACATTGCATTTCTAAGTTAATCACTTCCAGGTATGTAAACTGCTTATAAGACAGAATATGTTCAGTTATGTGAGAAAGATGAGTAGGAACAGGCCATCTGAGTTTGGGCGACAAAACTATTTTTTAGAATGGTTAAGGTAGGGAGAAGACAAAATTCAGAATAATGAGGTTTTTTAGATAACAGTTAGTATAAGAAATAATGTTTAATGATGCTGAGAGTACCTTCTGAACATAGAAAGTATAGTTTTAGGTGAAATGATTATGTCATTATGCACACTGTTTTCAGTGAGTATCTCCTCTGCTCCCTTTTGGTCCTGGAGGATCTGGAACCTACACATTTAGCAACATAGCAGTCTGGTACATATGTGGTATGCAGACTGAGAAACAAATGAAAAAAACCAAAAGGACAGATGAATTATCTTTAGGAATGCAATAGAGAGAATTGGAAATTGAAAGCTTTAGAAATGTAATAAGCAAAATTAATTTAAATAGACATTTAGAATACAGACATCCACATCTGAGCTAATCAAGTGGGGCTTCCTTTAAAGACAATGGAGAAAAAATAGACATTTGTAGAGAGTGTATTATAGATTCTATTCCAATATCTCTTTAAAATTAGATAAATCAAGCTTTAGAATTGTTCTATTCTCTCCATTGACTGTAACTCAAAAAGCCTACTATATACATTTAGACAGTGAAAACACAGAATATGTGAATGGCCCCACAGAATGGATATGGAGAAGGAATTGTCTTCTCAGACAATAACTTGTTAGACCGTTGTTCTAAAGTACTGCTGAACTGTGGTCCTGAAAACAAATCTTCTGCTGAAATTCCTAATGAATTGACTGCATAGTAGCAGCAGAGTGTCTGATGATGATCTCATCAACAACCCTACCATACTTGTACTTGTAATTTGAGTGAGTTCAGTTGCCTTTTCATTTTGTCACTGCAGCAGACAGAAAATTTTGCTAAATTCATCTTCTGAAACTTTGCTGAAATGTTTTTTTGGGAGACTTTTTTTCAGAAACCTATACCTGAAAATTCCTCAGTTTCTGCAAATACATGTAACTGTTAAGGTTGTCTTAATTCTGAAACTAAAATTTGAAAAGTTATGAATGGCTGTGAGTCACTAAAGACTACCTTAATCTCTCTCCATACTGATATTTTAGAGATAACTAGAACAACCATATGGAGAAAACATAGTTACAGGCTGCCTGGGACTGAACTGTTATGTTACCACTTTGCTTTTTCTAGTGCTTGAGAGCTTCTTCTCAGGTGTGCAGTATCTCATACACTTGTGTTTGGATTTTGTCATATACCAAGATATTTGATTCAGTTACATTGCCAGGATCTTATATGGATAATCTTCACAAATTAATATTTTACAAGTAGCTGTTATTTTTTTTTTTATTCACCTCTAGATGCCTTTGTTGGACATATATATATATATTTTTTTTTTCTATCAAGATGATTATATTTCATTACTAGTTGCTCATAGTAAAATAACTCAGCTAATTAGTATGTAATGCTTTTCATACTGTAAGCAATTTTTAATAAAACGCTTGCTCTGAATTGTTAAGGACTTATACAGCTTCAAAGAGTTAAGCATAATGATTGCCATTTTCTAAGTTATGTTGTCTATTTTTAACTAGTAGATTTTTGTTTACTTGTTTGGCTTTGTATGTTAATCACTGAAATAAATATAAAATAATAAACTTATGTGATGCATGACTTCTTTTGAAACATTGTCCAGTCAGAAATACATCTATACAGGAAAACAGTGGCTTAACTAGGCATTGAGTCCTGATGCAGTTTCTTGAACACAGTATTTCTGATGGACCTTTTGGATTTCCGTAAGGTTTGGAGTATAGCTACAAGAAGAAAGCTGCCTTCAGTGTATGTAGACAGAGCTTTCTGAAATCAGTCTTGGGCTTTAGTAGCAGTACACCTACACTCTTCAGAGCTTAATGGGCTACAAATCCACTGAGAAGACTAAATTAGCTTAAGCTAACCTTGATGCTGCTATAGGTGTAGTAAAGCCATAGGAAATATACATAGTACTGTTCATAAAGGTCATACTATCCAGAAAAGGAAAGCATGCAAGGTATTACCTCCTGGATTATACAAAAATTAATTTAGTGAGAAATAGTTGGTAAACTTATGATGCTAAGAAGATCATGTTATAGGAAAATGTGACAGTGTGTAAATTCCGTGTATGAGGTATTGTTAATATACAGAGACAAATGATAAACTTTAACTGTACACATTTGGTTACATAAGAATCTCTGTGATTAACTTAAATACAGGTACATAAATGGTATGTTAAAACAGAGCCATCGTAGATGAAATGATCAGGTATTTTGGGATAGCTTTAGATGTCTCAGAGAAGCATTAGTTTATTTTCTTAGCTTGATTCTTTTTAAAGATATACTAAACCTGAGGTGAAGAAATGTTCACAGGACTGTGGAAAAAAAAAAAAAAATGATTAAAAATTTTAAACAAAATCCCTGAAGTCTCAGATCTTCTGTACTAATCCAGTTTGTGGTCATGCTACTACTAAAACCCTATTCTGGGTATAACAGCATGACCTTGAAAAATAATTGTTTCTGTTTGCTGTAAAGGCAGAAATGCCTTTAGAAAAAACAAACAAAAAAACTCCCAAAACCCCCAAAACCAAAAACATGTACTAAGATTAATTTTGCTAGAAATTTGAAGTTTCTTCCAGTACTTACTTTCTCTGTTTCTCTGCAGCTGGTACTTCATTCTCAGGGCTTAGCTGGTTTTGCTTCATTACTATTTGTTTTGATTCATAAGAATCCTTCTTCAGAGAAAAAGACTACATGGTGTGAGACGATGTACAAACAGAAAGCACTAAACCTCAACTAGACCTGACCTGTGTTTACAATAGAACTTCAGGACAATCATAGATATACCAGAATGTTTCAGTTACCTTGTTTTAGTGTTAACTGTCCAAACACTTGATTGGGTATACTCTTCATCTTAATCCCTCAAGAGCACTTTGATAATGTGTGTGGGGGGGGAGGGGTAGCCAGTTGAGGAAAATAATAGATCTTTAGTTATAAAATTTCCAAGTATGATTTAATATGCTTGATGCTAGGAAATGAATACAAATAGCTTAAATATATTGTATTTTTCTAATGAGTTGAGTTTATTTTGGTTGCATACTATCTCTGAAAAAGGTTGAGCTAAGACAAATCTGAATATTTTTTCTTAACAAAACTAGTGATTATTTATATAAATATATAGTCCATCTGCTAAAAATGCAGCTTTGGGAAACTTAAAGATTATATTTGGTCTGCAAATAATTTTTGACTCAGAACAAAAAAGAAATTAATTTGTAAAACATTATATTATTCAGTTCAATAGTTGATCAAGCAGTATGACACATTTCTCCATGTTTGATCACCAAGGGCAACTACATCTATTTCCTTAACTTCAAAAGTATGTAAGTGAGGGAAATAGGAGGTTCATTCAGAACTGAATACTTAGAAACATGGCAGATTACTCTAAACGCTGAGTCCTCAGCTCTGCTGTTTGGACTATGTCTTAAATTGTAAGGAAGAGAGATTTAGCAACTGAAGGATTTGTGCTTGTAAAGTTTAAAGCAATTAAAATATCATTTGTTAGCTTTCCATGTGACTTATTTCCAATCTTCTAACCAATTTTCTATCTTTATTTTTTTGCTTCTGGTGAATCTTTTCTTAGTTTTACTGTAAGGCTTCTCTGTTGAGAGGAATAGATTGAGTCAGGTTGAGATTAAGAAACCCATGTTGTGTTGTTTGCATGGAAATAGCAAATCCAAATGAAGTAGCGTGTCCTGGCATCCTGGATTGACTTGCATATATGCCTGAAAAATATTTCCTGCTAAGCTGCAGAGAAGCAACTTGAGACCTTAAATTACCCTTATTGTGCTGACTTGTGGGAAGGTGTTTCCTGTGGCAGGTGTAAACCATTGCTCGTTTCTCTCACAGGAACAGGTGGCTGAGAAACAATTCTGGATCTGGATGTACCTCAGATGATTAGCTCACTCTCTTTTTCTCTCTTGTCCTTTTCATTTCTGGTTCAGTTTTGTTCCACTTGCTGAACCTATCTTACCTATTCCTTCACTTATTAAAAGATTATATGCTTGCTACAAGGGATGTTTATATTGGTGGGATTGACAAATATATTATTGGCACATATAGCACAAAGCACTTTCATAAAACCTGATGAGATAAGCTTTTTTTTTTTTTCCACATCCATAGCCTATTGTTCATAAGAGCAGGGGTGGACAGAGGTCATTTTGAAGCATGTGGATTTGGCACATCAACACATGCATAATAAAAGTACTTCTATAACCTCCAGTCCTTTACATTTACTTCCATATGCCCCTCTGATTTGACACTATGTTAAAACACAGTCCCCCAAAAAAGTTAAATGTTAGGACTTTCACTGGTCTTTTTTTGGGGAAGCAATGATCATTGTGTGTGAGACTACATATACAGTGATTAGTGAGACCATCTGACCTGCTATTCATCAGAATTTACAAATTGGTTGAGAGAAAAATCTGAGTATATAGAAGCAGTCACTACAAGGAATTGTTGCAGGCAATTATGATATTGTACACATTTCTGGATACCATTATATCATATTATTTCTCTATGACTCCTCCATTTACTGCTTGCTAAAATTCTACTTCAATTATATGCTATTAATATGTTCAAGTTTTGTAAAAAGACCAGGATAACTTGCATGTTTTCTAGCAAGGTATACCTGAGGCAGTTACAAACTACTCCCTTGATTTGAATTTAGTATGAATACAATTAATCAGTAATATACAGATATATTTATGAACACAGAAGGATATCAGAGACATAAGTAAATATCAAACAGTTACAATGGACTTAAATGTCTATTAAAGTTTCAATTTTTTTATTGGTAATTAATATAGCTCTTAAGACTGTGTTTTAGTTTATTGTAAACTGGTAGAAAATGATATCTTTCTTAAAAAAAAAAATACTTTAAACACACTCATGGTGATAGCATTAGAACTGAATCAATTATTTTTACATGGGACCAGAAACCAAAGTTCTGTACTTTATATTTAACCATTCATTGATATGGTTTAACAAAATTTATTACTCAGTGATTTTATAATCACTTATTGGGGACTTGTAATCTGTTACTAACCAAGATCTCTGTATTATACAAGCCTCTTCCTGATAAGAAGACAATTTTATATCAATATTCATGCAGGTCAGGTCTTAAAAACACATTGTGACTGACATTCATATTCCTTATTTCACAGGCTAAATTATTTCACCCCACATTTTTCTCCATTTAGTTCTGAGCCACTCAAAAGCATGATAGCAATAGAAGATTAAAAAAAAAAAAAAAAGTATAACTAATCATTTGGGAAATGACATGGTGTTGGGAAAGGATAAGTGTTTGGGTGTAACTGTGGTTGCATCTTTTTCCTGTATAAACATTTTATAGTTATACATTTAG
Organism: Antrostomus carolinensis; assembly: GCF_000700745.2. Lineage (NCBI taxonomy): Eukaryota > Metazoa > Chordata > Aves > Caprimulgiformes > Caprimulgidae > Antrostomus > Antrostomus carolinensis. The sequence continues at coordinate 52,934 of NW_010330936.1, forward strand.
GAAGCTGTATGAATTTGGTACACAAATGTCTGGATAAGAACGACTGATGTGGAAAAACTGTTGTTCATAGAATAATGATAAAATAATGAAGTTTAAATGGAAGGATTGTGTATGATAGTTAAAATATAATTGGCATTTCTTACTGATCACTGTGAAAAATAATTTGCTTAGAAAGGGTTTGTATGGTACAAAAAAGGTTAACATAGGAATCTTGGTGCCCAGAAATGAGGACTATGGTTGTGGCAAGCCAAACCAAACCCTAGCTGACAAGATTTGCATGACAAATTGTTGTAGAAATTATCATAAAGAAGAAAAATGCAAAACTTGGAAAATAAAATAGCTCCATTTTGGCCATGTTAGGTGAATTCATAAATGGACAACTAGAACAAGGTACTCGTGGGGAGGGCAGTAGGAGCTAATGGAGGTAAAGCTGTGGTGATGGGAAAAATTTGTAAGTCCTCAAAGCCAAACCCTAAAACTATAAACAGGAGCTCTCTCAGAGAGAAATCTTAATGAGAAAATATGAGATTCTCCTGAACACTCTCAAAAAAAGGACTAGAAGATTGTAAAAATGTACACAGAACAGAGAGACAAGAGTGAAGAACAATGCACAAAAGCCTACAATAATCATAATGAGCTTTATCTTTTTAAATGTTGATAAAATGTAGTCATATTTTCTATTTTAGCATGTCTATGCTATAGTGATATAAACAGTTTAAGAGACTGAAGAGCCAAGAGAGGAAAACAAAATGTTTTTCCAACTTCACAGTTTAAAGAAATCTGATACTGAAAGCCACGCAGAACAGAAATTAAAAACATATGTAAATAAGCTTATTTTCTCTAAGAACACTGTCAACAGGTTACATGCCTATGGAGATCAGAGAATAGTGCAGCTGAGTCATAGTTTCTGTATTCTACAGAATACAATTTCTGTATTCTACACATTAGACTTTTTGCAAAAAGTACTGATGGCACGGAGTGGTGCCTGCAGCAATCCCATATATAAAATATTACTTGCTTACCTGAAATATGGGATAGGTGAATATTAGTTTCTTCAGAAACTGAAGATGTAACCTATATCTGAAATTATACCCTATTCAGGTTGCACATTGCATGAATGGTACTTTGCCACTAAGTGTTCAATTTGAGGCTGGGCTACTTGGGTGAAACTTCTGATGTATTTGTATGGATTTACTCTTGTTGATGCTCCAGTACTGTAAAATTTAGCATCATAATCTTACTGTCATACGTGTCTTTCCTTTTGATAGTGAGAATGAAGCTTTATTAAATTTTATGGTAGGTTCACATAATGAAATCCAAAAAGGAAAAAATTTGGAAGCACTGGTGAATATTCAAGCAATATTCTTAATTTTAAAATTACTTTGACACCTCTTTTGGAGTACTTCACAAAAGCAAAATGACTATGACTCAGGTAAAGTGGAAGTAAAGAATGCTGGAAGTGGAAACCATTTAAAGATATCAGTAAAAAAAGTTATCTATATTTTTTTGCTGCAGATACATAAGCTATTTTAACCTAAAGGCTTTGGAATGGAGCTTCTGACACTGGTACGCCAGGGAACTCAGAAAAATGACAAATAAAAATAAGATAAGAGTTCTATTTTATGGTGGTGCTATTACATTGAAAATATTGAATATTCGCCTTCTCAAGGTCATTGCTTTTCTTTATCTTTTGTGTGAATAGGATTTGGCTCATCCCAACTCATCCATCTAGGGATAGCATGTGAGCTAAATCTCTTAGCTTCTTTCACAATTGATACAAATGTTGTCATTGTGGTAAAAAAAAGTTATTAATTTCACCCTGAAGTAGACAGTGAATGGCACTTTGGTTGCATTGCTCTTTGGTCAGTTTTCATGAGCAGGGTTGTGGTACAGAATGGCGAGGAGGCACTTAAAAATGTCATACTATTTAGTTCAATTAGTTTACAGTCAACACTTGATTGCTCCTTGACTGGGAACTATGTTTATTTATTGTTTGTCCCTTATGCATAGCAAGACAACCACTGTAAATACCGCGAATTTGCACAATTCAGAAGTCTTTCATAGTTGTTTGTTGTGTCTGCCTCTTTTCTACTGTGCAGCGGGGCTGGAGATTTCAGACATTTCTTTGAAGAGAAAGCTAAAATGCTGCAAGTCACTTGACTTAGTAATATTCTTTAATTGCCCTAAGATTCTTTGACAGGTTTTGGTTTGTTGTGAGAGAAGTTGCTGTGGATCTAAAAATACTTCTGGACTAACTGTCTGTTTTCTTTCTGATGCACAGGAAGGTGTTAGTGATAGTATTTTTTAAGCCTTGAATGGCCTTCTTGTTCTTCTTAATGCTTGCTATAGTGAAACCTTGTTAGCAGGATAGCCTTTTATTTCAGTTCCTTGAGCAAAATGCCCTTGGACTGATCCACAAAGAGACTTTCACCCAGGTTCTCCAATATGATCTTTTTATAGTCTAGTGTAATGGTCAGAGCACCCATTGAGAATGTGGGAGATCAAAGTTTTTATTCTGCCTGAGGAAATTCTGATTCCTCCTATTTCTTGGTGGCTCAGTTAATCAGTAGACTACAGAGGGGTTTTGGATGGTCAATATTAGAAGCAATCAATAGTGCTCCAGCTGAAACTTCACAGACAAGGATACAAGAGTCATTCAGAGATAGGAAACAGAAGGATTAATAGTCTTTTGTCTCCTGATTTATTAAGTATTCACATGGAAAGGGGAATATAGACTCATCGGCTGATCCTAGGATGTTCATGTACTTAATTTGTGCAAACTACCAGATAAAAATGCGTAAGAAAGTAAGAAAACAGGGACAAGCACTCAAAATGTTTGCATCTGTAAGTAGCATCCCTAAGGGTAGATGCCTATATATCCTTCAACTTGCCTAATGTTTTGTTCATCTATTGATCCAGATGTGTAATGGAATTTTAGAAGAGTAGTACTTCACATTTCTTCACATTGAAGAAGAGATGGAGACTTTTTTCCCTCTACCAGTATTAAAATTTTTAGGCTAGACTGACTTTAAGAAAGATCTCTTCTGTATACAAGCATCTAGAACTCTTTAAAGATAAAGGTAGCATGAAACACTATTAGTTATTTTTGGTAGTACTGACTTTTCTGTCACCTTCTGATAGTGAGAGGATAACTGTACATTCATCACATCTATGTAGCTAGAAATAATCAAGCAGGAAATGTATTGTATCACAGTAATTCTGTGGCTTTATTTGGGTGTGATGGGTTGGATTTATTGCAGTAATCAGGGCAAGAGTGTTTTCTCCTTAAATTACTTCCATCATGATGAGTAGACTCTCCTTTTACATTGCGAAAGACTTGTTTCAATGAAGACATGGTTCTTGTCTTAGGCAACATTGTGCTTTAGTTTATGCTAATTAGTTAGGGAGTTATTATCACTAATTTGCTTAATTACATATGAGGCTGAACTTTGATCTGAACAATTTTCAAAATAGGACAGAGCCTGTTGGCCCACACAAGTTCCTGCCTCTCAGTACTTATCTCCTGGAGAAATATCCTTGGAAATAGAATGGGTCAAGGAAACATAATAAAGAAACAAATAAAAAAAAAAAACCAAACCACATTTTTGGTACAAAAACTAGTCTTGGCAAAACCAAAAAAAATGGCATTTTGGAAAAATTCTAAATTCTAACTTCTAACTAAAAGACAAGACTGATTTGAGACAGAGCCTGGGGTAGGAGGGCTGGCAGTTTGCCCTGGGAGGTGTGGTTGCTGATGTCCTGCTCTGTGAGGGCTAGAGACTTCAGTTCGATTGAGCACCTGGGTGCTTCCAGGTATGACATGACTCAAAGTGTTTCTTTCAGATCGGTCTGTATTACACTTGATGAGTTTGGTTCTCCAGAGAGTCTTGTAGTTAAAGAAAGCATACAGAGTATCAAAATATTTTTTTTGGCGGGGAATGAATATCTTATATAGAGACTTTTTTTGCACTTGAAATAAAAAATTCAGGTTATCTTTTAAGTGGTTTAGTTGTAGTTTGCTTGTTTTTCTTTCCACATTTTAGGTTTCCATTTCCGTTAAAGTCAGAAATTAAACCTTTTTCAAAATCTTAGAAGTTTCTGCACTGTCCTGGTTTTGCTAGGATAGAAATTTTGACCACCTCTCTGGAGAAGCATAGTTGTATCTTTGCAGATTGAAATGGAAGAGATACCAAAATAATAATTCAATGGATTTTCCTTCAAACACTTACTCATTCTTTCCAAGCAAAATCACAGAGGAAAAGACAGAGTTTCTCCATTTGCAGAGAATGTATGAAAATCATGAGATCTGAAATGTAGTTTTAAAATATTTTGTCCATTTAAATATATATAAGGATCAGAAAAGTCTAAATTAGAAACAAAACCAGACAAATCTGTAATACTTACGTAGAAGAGGAAAATTAAAAGCAGAAAGAACAAATAATGGAGAAAAATTCTCATGGTAATAGAGGAACTAGTTACAAGATGCACTTTAATAGTTATAAGCCAACCCTATAGACACAAAAGAGAAAGATAAACATAAATTTCATATAGAAAATACAGATAATAAACCATTTAGGAATTTTCAGCTAACTTGTTGCTGTCTCTGCTTTGACCAGCAGAGTATGGAAAAGTAATATTAAAATAGGCAAACTAATTGTGCTTTCCAAAAGATATGACAGAATCTGAGAGATGCATTGTTACCCCTGCAATTTAATTATCGGAAGTTTCTCTTATCTGTTTCCCTTTGTTTTTTCTTCATTGTTTTATCTGCTTTATCTGCTAACATAAATTAATGTCAACCGAGATTGATTAATACCACAGATTTTACTAAGGAATGCCATAGAACTAAATGAAACAATATCATCTTCTTCTGTATTCAAAATATTATTTTTAATTCCTTCTATTTTTTAAAGGTCAATTGTTTTCTTTTTCTTCCTGGTCAATCAATATGTAAAGGAACACAGTCTTCCTAGCTTCTGATTCCTACACATGTAGCAATTGTGCATCTACTCAATTTCATTTTTACTTCTGGACTGCTTTCTACAAGGCTTGCCTCAGGGTTTTTTTCATTTTTGCAACTTTCCTAGTTTTTCTTTCTCTTTTTTTTCCCCCCTTGAACTTCAAAACAGAGACTTACCATTATTAATCCTATGTCTTTCTATATGTTCCAAAACCTTTATTTTCTATGTTAAAGCTGTTGCACAACCCTCAGATATGATTTCTCAGTCATGTTTTATATTTCAGGATTACAGTTGTGGAAAGTATGGCATAGATGAATTTTGCTGTCTTGGTTCTTTGTCTATCTAGTATTCTCTACAGTTTATTTTCAACAGTTTTGTTTATATACAATTTCAGATGTGATATTTTTTCTCTTTTGAATTTTATTCTAAATTCTTTACTAGTTTCTGATTACACTTCAGCATTTGTACATTCCTTACTGTTAAGTATCTCTGAAGAATCATTGATCATACAGGTAAAACAGGTTGGAAATATCCGGTTGAACTTTTTAAAAGAAACTGTGGACTTATCAAAAACCAATTCATCTTGAGAGAAAGACTTTATTTACGTGAGTGTCCTAATAAAAGAAAAAAATAAAATTGAAGAGGAAAATATAAAGATTTTTAAAACATTCTGTTTTAACTTCTTAAAGTAAAAGTTTCATTCATTAATTTGTAATATCTTCTGAGAATGACATAATTATATTAAGAAAGGTTACAGAGTAAATATTTCAAACTTTAAATTTTTCAACTGCCATGATACATTTTTTCTAGATTGGAGTGTGTTTATGAAAATCTAAGATAGCAATTTCCTGTCCCATTTTAGGGTGGAAAAACACCCTCATAATCTAAAGACCTTAAATGGAGTAGGAAGCCTGTTTCTATACAGACATAAGTCAAAATAGGCAGCCGTGGCCAAAAGTGTAATAACACAGCTGAATGCAGTGCACAACTTTGGCACCTCAGAGTGCAGTGGGGTTTGCCAAGAAGGGAAAATATGTCAGATTTCTAATGATAGGTGCTTCTGACTTGGTGAGATAAGAAGTAGTCTGTGACAGCGGCAAATGTAAGGAGCCCAAAAGGCCAGTGTAGTCTATGTGGCTGAAAGAAAGAAAGCCCTGGAGGCTGGAAGATCTTGAGCAGGGAAAGAAAGAGCACTGATGTGGGAACTAGAAGAGATCACCTTGCCAAAACGTCCTGTTGCTGTTCAGCCTCTCATTAGCAGACAGAATAGTACAACAACAGACAACTAGAAGCAAATATTAAAATACAAGTAACATAAAAAAGAAAAACAGGGCTTTATGCAATGGCTGTCAACATCAGAAGGCAATTTCCTACCACTTTTAGGGCATTTTTAATTAGATCTATTATATATGTATAACATATTTGTTTTAATAATAATAAGTAGTATAAAAAATATGAAATTGTTTTTAAATGTACTTTCAGACAACATTTTAATAGCATAGAATTAAGATTCAGGATTTCACATATTTTTACTAGAGAAGTGTTAACATAGACTCTTCATTTTTCATGTCACTTTTACTAATACAAATCTGTGCATGTGATCCAGTGTTGCTCCATAAAGACTAAGACAAAATAAAAAGAATAACAAAAGAATGAAGCTGTAGACATAGAACTATCTCAGGAGAATTCTCAGGCTACCAGAGAAAGGCATAGACTTGTAGATATGTAGAGCTAAATCAGATTTTTTAGAGTCCTTCAAAGGATTGAGCAGACCTCTAACACCACAAGGAAGTTATCTTTCGCCTCTGGAAACAGAGATCCATAACATATCTTCTGCTCAAAAGGCTGATCACTAGCACACAACATCATAAATGCAACTTATTGCTTTTACACAGCCAGCTGACCTAAGTACCTTAAGCAGACAGAAGATTGAGAGGGTAGAGAAAGGGAAAATTGTGCACTGCATAGGAGTGCGGGGATGATACCGTTACTAAATCAGCAGAGCAGGTATTGTGATTATGGAAGTATTTTCAACATCATTATCAAAGGACTATGCCCTGGGAGTGGAGAGACTGAAGAGAGTGTGAACTAAACACAACTGTGGTATTTGTTCTACATGAGTAGTAAAAGAATTGAGATGAAAGCGGAGCCTGTTCTTTATACCCCTGTATATAGGTGGTATCTCTGCACAAGACTCATGAAGAAAGTACTGGTCTTTATGGTTTTTGCAAAAAGAATTATTTATTTATTTATTTATTTTTAATTTAACATCAGCTCAGTGGCACTCATTAAAGCCAAAATGTTAATTATTAGATGAGCCTTATTAATACAAAATCGTGCCACCATTAATACAAAGTTATGCCTACTTTCCAAGACAACTGTTCCAGCAAATGCTGAATATTAATTTATCCACCTTTCAGACTGTATTAAAAGGATTGTAATCTGTACATACAGAATACTAGCTTTTAAGATAGAAATAAAAGAGAGAAGGAAAGATACCCGGTACTACAGATGTTTGGACATGGGCTAAGCTCTTGTATGGAACTGCTTGGAAAGATAAGAAGAATTTGAATCGTGTAAATTCTATAATCCAAAACTGAAAAGGCTTAAGGCTTTGCTAAGACAATTCTGAGGATAGTGTCTGTTAAACTGAAAAGATTTATGATGATACAGGATTACATGTCAGAAGGTAGGAAAAAAATAAACTTTGTGGAAAAGAAAGTACATGTTCTATACCAACCATCATAGAAAAAAAAAAAAAACAACAAAAAAACCAAAAAACACTATGCTGTGCAGTCTCAATCAAATGAATCAGTAGATCATGGGTCTAGGCTAGTTGACCCTATGGATGTGATTGTGTTGACAGTGATTTACCTTCTTAGAAAAGAATGATCAGGTTTGTCAGACTGCACAGAAACACTGGAACTGTTGGGCAAATCACAGAAAATAGACTCTTCCACATATCTGTAAAGAATTAAATCACAGAGAGAAATGTGGGGGAATTAAATGTGTTTTATTTAATGAGATAATTTATATGACAGTTACACGCAAGAGTGTTTGCATGTGTCCTCAAACTGAAAAAAAAAAAATCTAAAAAAATGCTAAAAAAAATTGTAAAAATCTAAAAAAAATCTAAAAAAATCAGGAGTATGTCAGCTTACCAAAATTCAAACTTGGATACTCTGTATATCTAACTTGAAGATCCTCAGTGGAGTTTCCAGGTGCTGGTCAATATGGCAATCATGATGGAAGTGGAGCTTTTAAGGGATTGTTGTTAACCTCAAAATCCCACAAGGAATGTTCACAGAATCACAGAATTGCTTAGATTGGAAAAGACCTTTAAGATCATTGAGTCCCATCATTAACCTAACACTGACAGATTCTTGACTAAACCATGTCCCTAAGCACTATGTCTACATGACTTTTAAATATTTCCAGGGATGAGGACTCCATCACTGCCCTGGGCAAATCATTCCAATGTCTGATAACCGTTTCAGTAAAGAAATTCTTCCTCATATCCAATCTAACCTCCCCTTGGTGCAACTCACGGCCGTTTCCTCTTGTCCTATCACTTATTACTTGGTTGAATAGACTGACCCCCACCTCTTTAAACCCCCCTTTCAGGTAGTTTTAGAGAGCAATAAGGTTTCCCCTGAGCCTCCTTTTCTCCAGGCTTTTCCAGTTCTTTGAACTGGAAATGTTTTCAATTCCCCAATGACTTTGGGTCATAATCTCTATGTTGAGCACAATCTTCAAATGCCAACTGCAGATGCACAATTGTGATGATGACAAATGAAGGTGCAGCTATGCAGTTCTTTTGTGTTAGCTCCAATGGCAACAGGTCTTAATTTTAACTTAGTGAGAAGGAAACACTCTCTTCTCTTCCAAATTTATTAGTCAAGATACAGTCACCAAAAAAATTCCTGATAAAAAGACGCTATATAGACAGCTGATCTTATCTAGAAATTACCTGTAGAGAGAATATTTCTATCTGAAGGTAATAACCATCACTATTACTGCTAAACGGTATTTCCTTTATTGACTGATATCTCTTGAGGTGCAATTAAGTGATGGAAGGGGAACAAGAATGCAACTTCCTAGTGGACTTTAAAATATATCTTTCGTCCTCCTCCTGTAAACATTTCACTGCCTAAAGTTTTATATCAAGAAGCAAATTTATAAGCTACATTCCATATATGAATTGACAGATGCTAAGATGAAGTAATTTGCTTTTCAGCTTATCAGACTACTTTTCATCCTTTCACAACTCTCATTTGCATTTTCCTTTCAGATTTCTTGGTATTTTTCTTTTTAATGTAATAGATATTATCAATGTGTTGCAATACAAAATGTTTGTATTACAAGTGTACTCTTAATGAATCTGAACAAAAAATATGAAAAAAATTGAATATGTATTTTCAGATTGTAGAGGAAGAACTTGTAGAGTAAAAGGAGCAAAACCACAGTTTCACTCTTGAGTTTGTGAGGGGTAGAGTGGAGGAATTTTTCCAACATCTGGGAAGGAGTAGGAACAAAAAATGAGAAACAGAAGAAAAAATATTTAAGCTGAAAACTAGAGTCTAGTGTCGGCCAATAGTCTGCACAAAACGTGCTTTGTCAGAGTCTCTATTAGTGCTAAAAAAGGAATTAGTACCACTGTTAAACCTGAAATATCCTAGAAAAATCATTTTGCAGTAGGGACATCAGAAGGAATTTTGACAAGAGTCATAGTAATTAATGAAAGACAGATGACAATTCAAAACTCTTTAGAAGCTTTTATTCATACTAAAAATGAACACAGAGAAAGGGGAAAAAAGAAAACTTTTACATCATAGGATAAAATCAGAGGAGAAAACCAAATTATTTAGGCCTTGGGATAAAAAAATATGAAGAAATAAAAAAAGAATCCTAGAAAAAACATTCATAGGAAAATTCATTAACTTTGTTTCTCTAGTGAGGATGCTACACACTCTGTTATTTTAATGAACAGGTTGCCAAGGAATACTTAATAAGATGATAAGAAAGTAAAATATAAAGGAAAATCACAGAAACATCCAGAGATAGAGAAATCTATGAAATCAGTTCATTCAAGTTTGCACCCAAACTAATGAAGTTGGCAAGAATTCTGCAAAGGACAATTTTCTCAGGTAAGAAATATAAGACAAGTATATGCCAAAGTAGCTACCCCACGCTTCAGAGCTGAACATGCTGTATTAAATATAATTTCTCTTGAAACCTTGATGAAATATTTCTAGAAGGACATATTACTGAGGTCTTGTGTGTGCATCTAATTGTCTATATTAAAATCAACATTCTGTAGGACAGAAAGCCAAGAAATTGAGCAAGGTAAAAACAAACCAAAAAAGCCCCCAACCAACCAACCAAAAAACAAAGAACCCTCCCCCCCGCAGCCCTTAATTGCATTCTTCCAGGTACAAAGAATAGCTGTGGAGACATTTTCAATACTCAACACTCTTTAGTGATGACTCTTGGGAACTGGGTATTCTAATCTCTTGTGCCTCTCTGTGAATAGGAATACTATGGCTAGTGCTTTCCCTTATAATTTTCTTTGCAGATTTGGAATTTGCCTTACCAATATCCTAACAACACTGCAGATTAGTGTGTAAGCATTATGTTCCCTCTTCAGTATCTTGTTATGAATTGCTGGGCATTGCCATAGTCACTAAAATGCAGCAAAATATGAAAGGAGACACATTTCAAATCGTACCCCAGAAACAGAATGCTTGTAACTTACCAGTCACCTCAGAGTATAAAAGTCAATACCCATCAGATATAGCCATGCAAAGCTATTTCTCTGTATGCAACTCTATACTGAAAATATATTTTACACAAACTGCAAGTTCTCAGCTGCACTTTACACAAATTTATAAAGTGAATGAAAAAAAAAAAAATCACTGTTTCTGAAAAACCTGGTAATACTGAGTTTGAGATGAATGACCTAGTTTTTTAGGATTGAGGAAAGTCATGATGAGTATCCAAAAGATTTTGATAGAAAATTCTTACTTGGTCTAATAACACAGTATGTATGCATTACTGTCAGTGAAAAGCTCAAACTGACTTGATAGTGAGTACTAAGGATAATCTTTGGGTTTAGATTTATGAATTCCTACTTCTTAGGTTCAAGCTTGCTCACATCATTGGTGAGCTAAATATTTAATAATTATTTTATATTGGAGAAATAACTAGAACTTTTCAAAATATTCTTAGCATATAAAATCAGTATAGTTTTGTTCCATTAAAGCGTATTAGAAAGATTATGAATGATATTAATAAATAGAAAGTCAACATTCTTAAGCAATATCTCACCATAACCAATCTATGTCTGCTCAATTTCATCTGTTATACCACTGCTTCTAATATTAATAGGGAAAAAAATACATATATCAATCCCTTCTAATACCAAATAGTATTGAGATTCATTATTTGACCCATAAATTCCTTCCCATTTTGTTAGTGCCTTCATTGAAGAAAGATAATCTATAACAGATTGAATACATTTCTTACAAAAGCTTGTTTTGTTTGATTTTTTAACTGTTGTTATAAAAGAAGGAAGGAAAAAAAATATATGATCTGCTAAGAGAGGAAGAAGTGCCTTAGATGTAAGACATTAAGGAGTGCCTTAAAGATTTATAAATAAATTCTGATATGAAGAACGAGTTTTTTCTCATGCCAGGAGTGCACTGAAAATACCAAAGCATGGTAAGGATAGTTAGAGAAATAAAAATACATACATAACACAACAAAAATAGGATAATACACATTTTCATGTAGTGGAGTGAAACCTATTAGGCTGTAGATACCAAGTACTATTAATTTTTAAATTATCTGCATAAAAAAGTGTATAAGAAGATAAAAACCCTATACGAATTATAGAGCTGATAGCAAGAAGGATCCAGAAAGATTCTAAAGAGACAATGTAATTGGATGTGGGACCAGATTCTTGTCTTCTTTTGACTTCCACTTCTTTATGGTACAATAATATGGGTTCAAACTCCATTACTTCCTTTGCATTAGGGACAACGTAAAACCACGCGCTCCTTCTACGAAAGAGTTGCAGGATTTTTTGGAAACTACTGACTGTAAAGAGTGAAAATAACAGCTGTGCTGCATTTTAAATTACCTTTGTTGTCCCTTTAATTACAGTCACTACTTACTTAAAGCGAAGATGTAGCCTGAAGTACAATACCATTTTATTAATCCCAGGTGTGTTTTACATGTAGCTTCATAGTATAAAACACTTTAGTATAGGGTAATGGCTTTTCTTAGGAATGCATTGCTCATTTGACAGTAGTTATTTTACACAATGAATTCAATCTGAATAGAAGGAAAAAGGAAGGAAAAAAAAAGTTACGGAGAATACACAAAAAATTGCTATGCCACTGGTGTAGAAAATTATGTTGAACTTTTAACTTAAAAGTTAAGTATGACTAAATCTTAGTAATCTGTGCTTCCAATAATAATTTTTGGTGATCCTATCTGGAAATAGACAGTTACATTTTTTAGAGAGACTTACTGAAACTTCATCTATCTGTGATACAGCTTTTTATTATCCCTTATCCCTAGTAACTCTTTTGAAGCTGAAGTGTTAACTTATACTATATTTTCCAATTTACTTTATTCAGTTGTAATAAAATATAGTTGTTTTGACATTACAACCTCCTCCATTATGATCAGTTTTCTTGCTGCAAAATAAAGTACTTGGAGACTGTGGAGGAAGAGGAAATTACAGAGGAAGTTTCTATCTAGTTAAAATTTTTAGTATCATTATGAAGAAAAATATTGACAAGCATGCAAAAATAAAAGAGATAAATGAACTCCTTCACCTAGGTGGCTAGGGTGTTGAATTTTGTCTGCAGTAGAAAAATAAATATTTCCAGAAAGTTAACTATTCTCTAGCATTGAGATTGATTGGCTTGGCATGTGGTGACCTGCATCTGTATGGTCAAATTCTCTTAACTCCCAATAAAAGAGTACTTGTATGCAGATTGCATATTGAGGACCATCCCTTGTCTCTGCTAATTCCTACAATGAGTCTAGAAGATGCCTGCAAGAATGCCTTTTGGTCCATCACAAAAAGCATGCCTATACTAGTCGATTGGATAACATCAGGGAACGTTCCTGGACACTGAAACAATATAAGAACATGGATGGTAAAGTTTCAGTGTCCAGGAACATTCCCTGATATTACCCAATCTACTAGTATAGGGTAGTCCATAAGTACTACAGAAGGACAAGTTCTACTCTCTTATGTGTTGCTGTGGGAAACTTGACTTTAATAGGACATACAACGTTTTCCTTTGTGCAAAGGTGAATGGTTTGTATGTTGTCCCTCAAAAATAGTCATGTCAATACAGGAGAAGAAGCCAAGGCCATGTCTCATCCTGTTTAGTGCAATATAATGAAACTCTCAGGGCAAATTATGGGGAAATATTCTTGCCTTATAATAGAAAAGGGCAAAGGAAATCAATAGGACCTTTACTGTTTACAGGTTCTGTTGAAGTTAATAGAAGAAGAAACTAAGATTTTGGGTGTATCTCATCTGGTTAAACGTAGACACCTACATCTGAATAGTCAACTTATTATCCCTTTTTAGCTAGCAGAAATAAAGAGTTGTTATAAATTGTGGTTTGTATCATTCTCAAATAGGCATCTAAAATGGGATGGATAAATCAGAATTGTCAGCATAACTCCCATTGACTATAAAGAGAATTTAAGTTGCCGGTTCAGTAAAGACTCAAGTTAGATAACTTGAATTCCCACCTTTCCTCCATGCCAATACCTCACCTGAGCTTTCATGCAAGAACAAAGTACATTTCATCTATGCATGATTTTTAAATCATCAGAGTAGGACAGTGATACTGTTGAGGTTTTTTGTTTTTCCACCTTGCAATATTAGTGTAAAGAATGACTAAATTCAGGGCTGCGATAAGAAGCTGTGAAAATAGGACTTCTCATCAAAGTCTGCTTAAACTAAGCAAAAAAAATTAAAAGCTATCCGATAAATTTTATTAAAATTTAAAATGAATGTTTACATTTTGCTTTACCATATTTTCCTCAATATTTTAATCAGGAACATGTATCATAACAATCTTACCTGTCAAATGGCTAGTAGTTTCTTTCACCAGTATTGCAACACAAAGCAAACAGAATAATTAAAATGCAGCAATAAAGATTCAAAAACATAGAAGTATAATCTAAAAAGTAGAAAGAAGTAAAGGCAAGAATTGAAGTTTTATACAGCTTATTGCATAAGCATTACATAATAGAATATACCAATATGCTTCCATTGGCATTATTGTATTTATTCAGTTCCTCTGTACTACTTTTTAGTCTTATAGAACACAGTACAAGGTGTTCAACAGTCATTTTCAACAGTCTTAGGTACACGTTCAGGGATCGATATGCTGACTTTCCATGTTATTTTGGCCTCAGAACACATCTGAGCTATTGTTGGAACACCCAAGAAACACTTGTTAGAGTTTGTGCTCCAGAAATCATGCAACTGTCATGAACAGTCTTTCCATAAGATACCTTAGATACTTAAAGTATCCCCAGAATGATGCACAACAATTTGTACCATACTGTCACATGTTAATAGAGGCAGAAGACTAAACTCTATATCATTTAAAGAGCATGCCTCTGTGATGCCTGTGCATGAAGATAATCCTTTTCATGCTATGAAGGAATCATATACTACACAATCAAAAAAACTGTGAGCATAATGATTAATAGAACTGAAGCTTTCCTTATGAATACAGACTAATAAGCAGAGAGTTGTTTGCCTGCTATAGAAGGATCCTTTTTCCCTTGATGTGGCAGCTTCGAAAAACAGGATGTGTCACTTTCTCTGCAAACCTTCCATTGCCAGCATTGTGTTGTCTTGGACTTCACAGTGATGCAGATTTCCCTAGCCAGGAGTTATGTCAGAATACTACAATCATGTTACACTTGGAAGGGTAATGTAGTGCCAAACTTACATGTATTCCTGAAATCCTTGTTAGTTACTGTTTCAGTGTGTAACTGTAGGCAGTGTGCAGTACAGATATAAAATGGAGAAAAGTCTAACCACCTTTAGCTGGATGCACAAATTCCCTCTACTCCACAGATTGTGATGCTACTGCCTTCTTGCGCAGCTGTCCCATGATTCCTATCTCCTGCATACCTTGTCCCTGCCCAAGCTGAAATGCTAAGGAAAGCCTCATGATTACATGGCTTTTTTTTCCCACAGGAGACCTTGAACTTTCACTCCATACTGACGCGGAAATTTATGGAGTGTGCTGAGTACAATATTTGAATGTTTGTGCCGGAAAGGCCAACAATGGGAATTGTATTGGACAATCTGTTATGCACATACCAATAAGCAAGAACTGATCAGCTGATGGCAGCCTTGACTGAAGTGAGCATGAAATGGCAAAATTTAAGATTCTGAGGAAATCGAGGAAGTCTAGTAGCAGACTGAAGATCCCAGATTTCAGCAGAACAGACTTTGCTTGGTTCAAACGTCAGGAAGTCCTGTTCTGTGGCTCATTTCAGGGAGCAGCTGGAACAGGGCCTCTCCCCAGGGAAGATGAGTTGGGAGCCATGGGTGACCCAGCACTGGCCAGGTAGTATGCTGTGCTGCTGCAACAGGGTACAGTCTGGGTAAGCTGAGAAGGGGTAATGATAGCAATAAGGCCTTTCAATGATCCAGTAGTCATCAGAGAAGTCGAGGTAGTAAGTCAGGTCCAAGGTTGTTCTGGGAAAGCAAAATGACAGTTCCAATACAGCTGGACACAGCTGGATACAAGTTTACTTACAGTCTAACTTCATGCATCCATGCAGGCTGGTGGCCAGCTACCTAAGGAGCTCTGCAAAAAAAAGACTCTGCTGACTGAAGCAGCAGTACATCTTGCAGAAATGAAGGCTAATTTAATATGGGACTACATTAGTAGGATTACAGCCAGTAGATTGGAGGAAGTTATTTTTCTTTCCTAATTATCACTTGTGAGTCCTCATCTTGAATATTGTGCTACTTATGGGCTCCCTGATACAAGAGATATTGATAAACTGGAGAGAATTGGTGGAGAGGTTAGCCTTGAGGGGAAAAAGGCTAAAGAGGGATCTAATTGCTCTTTTTCCAGTATCTAATAGGTGATTACAGAGAAAATACAGCCAAACTATTTTCAGATAGAAATGAAAAAAAAAAGGGCAATAGTGACAAGTTGTAAAAACAGAAAATCTGACTGGAGATAAGGCAGTGGGGAATGTCACCAAGAAAACTGTTAAGCACTGGAACAGGTTGCCCCAAGAGGTTGTGGATTCTCTGTCCTGAGAGATATTTAAAACTTGACTGAATATGGCTCTGAGCAACCTCATTTAACTTTGAATATAGCCCTGCTTTAACTGATTGACTTCCAGAGATCCCTTCTAATCTAAATAGTTGCATGATCTTGGCTCATGGTAAAGGGCTAGGAACAGATTGATGCTGCCCACATGGAACTGTCTCATATTCAAGCCAAGTTTTAGCTAATTTATGGGTATACATAACAAAGCTAGTCTGAACACATCAGGTAGATGTTGTGGATACAGCATGGCAATTGTAGGTCAATTCACTCATTCTTAGTCAGGGCCTGCCCATGTGCCAACTCAGTTTCCCCATTTCTGACACAGTCCTGCCCAGCGACCTGCAGTTTGGTTTATATACAAAATCCACCACCCAGGAAGATTGAAAATAGTGCTATCACCCTCTTTATGGTTCCTGAGATGCATCCCTTTTTCAGGGATGTGGCCAAATCAGGAACAGATCTGGCATTATCTGCATGCTAAGAGTATCTTTTTTGCCTCTGTATTATCATTAATGAAAGTCAAGTGTTGGGCCAGCTGGAAAATTTTGCTGCCTCCCTCCAGGAAGTTCTGGCAGAATAATGCTATTAAGACAGGTGTCCACTGCCTGCCTTATCTTCTCTTCATCTGTGCGGAAGATACCTGCAAAATACTCAACAGTCTTGCAAAACTCATCTGCACATTCTAAGGAGAGCAAAATTTTGTTTATTTGTTATTATAAAAATTATTATTTGTTTATTATAAAAATTAATTATGGGAAAATATACCCCAAAACACATTTTGCTCTGTAGTTAGCTTAGTTTATGTATATCTGTGCACTAAAGTGAATATTTGCTTTATACATCATAATCATGTCTGAAAAAATGAAGCTTATCAGTTTCCCAAAGGCCATCACCAACACTCACTCAAGCAAAGACTTTGAGAAATCAGAAACTCAAGCACTAAAAATAGTTCTGAACATGTTTGGAGGCCAGCTGCAGTTTGTGAGGACAAAGGAAAAATTTTAGTGTACTTACTTTCAGGGCTTGAAGGAAGTAGAATAGAACTTCATTTTCTTTTTGGAAGGGGATTGTCTTGTGCAAACACACAGTTTACATTTACCTTCCCTTCT
>NW_010330936.1:70384-82776 GCF_000700745.2 Antrostomus carolinensis
TAGAAGCCTTCCAGAAGAATCTTTCTTTAGGATAAGTATTATTAAGACCTCTGTCCTCAACAGTTAGCACTGTTGTCCAAAGATTCTTGAGCTATGTTGGCTGCCTATTTTAAGAGATACATCTGAGAAAATCCAAATGTTTGCTCCAATGGGAAGAATCTCTGAGGATTAGCTGTGGGGGTTTGCTTGGAAAAAAGATGTATTCAGCTGAGAAAAGTGTCAAAGCAGGAAAGAATGTAAGCTAGCAGAAAAAAGTCTGTATGTAAGGGAATGGAAATTGGAAGTTTCACTCTAAATCCAACAACAAAAGCAAGAGGAAGCCTCATTTGGTCATCTGTGCCCTCAGCCATACCTAATTCTGGTTGTTTTAAGGAAAAAATAACTTGAATTAGTTCTTTTCCCCTGCCTTATAATTATTCCTCCAATAGTTTGGGGTTTGTTTGGGTTTTTTTCATCAAAGAAAACAGTTAGGAGTTTGAATTTAAATTATCCCATAATGCAACTCTGAACTGTGCACTGGAAGAAATTCCTTCTGACTCCACTGCAGTGAGCAACTTGTGCCAGAGGCATGCTATCTAATTACCATACACTTTCTTGACTAGTATTGTGTGGAAGGAAAAGATAGTGAGATCAACTGAAATATGAAACAATAAAATGAATTAAACTGCACATAGCAAGAGGAGAAAAAATGAGATGGGAGTTGGTTGTGTTAAATGTTTGCAGTTCACACACTGCCTGAGGCTTAAATTCTTGGCTGTTAGAGGATTTTACAGTTTTATGGATACCATCGTAGGATTTTAAAGTATTGCGGTATGTATTGCAATTCTTGTTGAAAGTGCACATTCCCTGCTTCTCAAATGCAATATCTGGTTTGGTGGTTTATTCTGCATTTCTTGGAAAATCATCCTTCAACCTTTCTTAGCTATAAACACAACCATAACTAGACTGATTCCTCAAAAAAATAAATATCACTAGAAACTCTTTGTGTTCCTTCTCACTTTTTAAGGTCTGATTCTTTTCTTCTTTGACATAATTCACTTGGCAAAATGCTCTGCAAAGCCTCTGATTTCCAAAAAAGGAATAATTGTAGTCAGAAATTGAGAAAAATTCTGTCCCTAGTCATGTTTTATTAATTACCTCCTCAAGCTCTGTCTTCTATTAGTTATGCATTTATTAAGAAACAACCTGCTCATTAATAGTTTAGTAACAAAAAAAAAAAAAGAAAAAAGAAAAAAATAAATGCATCTTTGTATAGAGAAGCCAAGTAGCAAAAAATTAAATTAAGTCTTGAAAATATTTTTTTTCTGTAGTATGGATACAAGTCTTTGTGTCCTTTTGGAAGGATAATGCAAACACAAGTCATTAGCAGAACTTGTCTGAAGAGTAAAAGATTTCCTCCCTCCATCTTCCTTTGGCTCATGTCACATACGTCATCAGAAAGACCACAAATTAACTGGTATACACGTTATTCAAGCAAGTAAATGTAACTAAGCAGATACAAAGTATTTTACTGCGTTGTTCATAAGTAGAGGATTGTTTCCACAGTCTAATCTACCTTTAATATTCTTTGATTAGGTACCTATTTTTTTTTTTTCCCACAATAATGGAATGTGCATGTGGCTACACACCATTTCCATAATACTCAGTGTTTAATTTTGTTGATAATACAGACAAATTGCATGAGAATGCCAGTATGTCCTGTCTGCCTGGCTGATTAAAATTCACTGAAAAATTTTAAATTTACACTAAACTGAATAAACTGTTTCTTTTTGTGCAGATAATTTTCCAAGCCTCCTCAAGAACGTGGCCAGAAGTGAGAATTTCAAGCATGTTACCTAGACCATGCAGCAAATTGCAGTGATGAGAGTGATGCTGAAGGTTTAGTCACACATTGTTTGTATTATACAACCCTTTGTCAAGATAACCTTTGTTTTGGCAAACTCAGAAAGAACTTTGGAGTTTCATTTTAATGGTAAAGTAAATATATGCCATTCATTTGCAATCACATGACCTAAGGATCCCTTCAATGTATTATACTTAATAAAAAAAAGAACTAGAAAGAGAAGGGTGAGGCGAGGAAAAAACTAAGCTCCCATTTTCATATAAAATATTAATTGTAAGTGATGCAGAATAAAAAGGTTTGTTCTGAGGGGTTCCCTTGAGGCTTAATCTATGTAACTAAACACCCACCAGAGTTTCATTTGAAAAATTGAAACTATTGAAGTAAATTCACGCCTGCAAAAAAATAAAAATAAAAATCACAGGGTCATGATCAGAAGTCGAATAAATAGTTGAACCAAATTTGTCCCTGAATTTCCTGTAATTAAACTGCTTATATAAGTTATGGTTAGGAAGGCTGGGACATTTTATAAGCTCAGTGCAGCACCAAACTAGAAAAAATTGCCAGCATGAGTGTTGCCAGCCTCTCAAGGCAGTAGAATAAGGGAAAAATTTTTACTTCTCAGTCTGAAGTCCTTTTTTCTGAAAGACGTTATAGTTGATCTGCATACAATATTGGCTGCGGGATTAAAGGTAGTTTCATCAGAGGAGGAAGCAAATCCATTCTGTACAAGGGAGCTAGGGCTGAATGACTACATGATGAGATGTGGCAATATGTGCTCCATAGGCTGATAGCAAAGACAAATTGAAGCTTCCTTGATCCTCTTTGTTTCATTCCCTCTCTCCCAGTAGAGGTGTATTTAGTACATTTATAAGATTAGATCTATATTTTTCATTCAAGATTCATCAGTCCTGCTTTTTCAGGAATGTTCAGACTCCTATAGAGTGCACTGCTAGAAGGAATGTTAGGTTTAGGAAGGACAATAGCTTTAGGAAGAACAATGACCTGCTGCAGTTATAGAGCTTCTTTGGGATAATTACTTGCATGGATTCTCTCTCCCTGTCCAACTTCCTTGTCATTTTAGAACTTTCCAAGTCATTCTTTTATGGATGAAACCTATAAATTTAGGTCCAATGGTTACTATTATCTAAAAGCAAAATACTCTTTTTTCATCTCTCTCTCTCTCTCTCTCTCTCTCTCTTAAGTTGAAATTAAAAAGCTAATATGCTCAATGACTTCAGTGACTGTGTTATATTGTATTATAATTGCTACCCAACCATTATACAGTTTCTTGAACAAAGCAATCTGGAAAAGTTAGAATGCTTCTCTTCTATGCTGACAAACATCTATCAAAAATATTTTAGAAATAAAAAGGACATTTCTGTAGCACATGTACACATAGGAGAATCTTTTATCTATATTCTGCTTGGTTTTAAGATACAAAAAATATTTTCAGAATATTTTAGATGTCATTTAAGTGGTACAGAGTACATAACTGCAGAGAAAAAAAATGAAATGCCTCAGAAAATAATACTACAGCAATATTGCCAATCACATATTAAATAACAGTGTTTGCATTGTTTACTTGGAACAAATCTTTAACTATCAAATATAAATCTGCTATGGAAAATCAGAAATATTAATTTTGCATTTAAATTAAATGTTTCCAATTTTATTTCAGAGCAAGATAATTCTGGTAGTAGGATAAGGCTAGAAAATATTATATGCTCCCAGCTGCACTCCTTATTTTAATGTTAATGCCCAAAATATTGTGGAATACTTGTACACAATAGCATTCATTTAATGAGACCTTTCATATCAGTGAACAAACTAGGATCCAGCAGGGATTTGTTTTCCTTTTATTTACTTCATTAGCAGCACTATGAATGTTGCATATAAAGCCAGCTGGAAAAGCAGAACACTTTTGTATGCATACCTTCTTCTTAATGAAGCCACAGGACAATATTAAATTAGCTATGGAAGATGGTACTTTTTATTGTAGTAGTTGATTGCACCACACCCTCTCTGTGTTAAGCTACAGTAAATGAATGCATGACTGTCTTCCATTTGACCACATTTCAATACCCTACAAATATGCTATGAAATATTTAACTTATATAAATTATTTTAGATAACAAAAAATTTTTCATTTTGAATTCCATAACACTAATTCCAGTCTTGAAAAAAACTTTAAATGGAACTGTAATT
Source organism: Antrostomus carolinensis (assembly GCF_000700745.2). Classification (NCBI taxonomy): domain Eukaryota; kingdom Metazoa; phylum Chordata; class Aves; order Caprimulgiformes; family Caprimulgidae; genus Antrostomus; species Antrostomus carolinensis. Next base: position 74,433 of record NW_010330936.1, read on the forward strand.
TATACTAATGAGAGAGCAGAAAAGGAAAAAAAGAAATCTTCCTACTTCAATAATAAAATTATGTGGTAAACCATCTTATTTTATGTAAAATTTCTATTGATTTCAGTAGGGACCTCCACCTAATAATTGATTGATAGTAGGAAATTTAGATGTCATTATCTCTACATTAATTCCTGAAAAAATGAGCCACACATTTATAGATTTCACAGCCATAACGTAAGGAAAAGAACAGCAATTTATTATAGCATCTATCAAATAAGACAAAACCTCCTACTTGTTAACAAGCTATAGTACAAACAGAAAAGTTGTGTGCAATTATTCAGAAAAAAACGAAGAAGATAGAGATTCCATCTATGCAACATGAGAAGAGGTAGGGAAAAGTTGTGTATAGAGCTATTACAAATAATGTAGTTAAGATCACAACCATGTACCCTTTTCTTAGGAGCTACTCACCCCAAAGTGGAGGGAAAGAAGAGAACAGAAGAGGGGGATGAAAAGACATGCTGCAGTCTCTCATGTCTGGTAAGAAGTCAGCATAAGTCAATGAGCAGGACTGTTCAGGAATTGCTCCAAGTAACGATCTGCAACGCTGCTTGTCTCTAATTGTCTCTCTCAACAATTTCTAGCCTGAAATCTCACGATTTTCTGCAAATTTTCTTTGGAACACAAGTCCTTGGGTTTCCTTTGACAACATTAACCAGTACTAGCCACTCCGGCTCCCTCATCACATGAAAATTCCCAGGCTTTGGAAAAGCTGGAATTGCATAGCAACCAAAAGAACAGAGCAAGGCAATTGTCTCAAAACTTCATTTAATGATTCAGCTGAACTTCACACTTCCTGCCAACTCTGCAGGAGAAAGATGCTGTGATGTGCTTGGTGGTGCTGAGATCTTGTAAGGGACAGGAACTTGGTCCATTTGGTCAGGCCACAACTCAACAAATTGCGTATTGTGGGCTTCTGGTTCAGGCCAGAAATATTATTGAAAATGTAAGGCAGTAACTATTCAATTTTTTCTACCTTATCTATCTTTCTGTTTCTCACAGAAGATGTCCAGATTGTCTCTGTGGTGCTGCCAAGAAAGCAATGTGTCCCTACAGGGCTCACTCAGAATTAACAGTCCAGCAGGAGTTCCTATCCTAGAATAGATTTACAGTCGTACGTCTATGTCTTTGCATAGCCAGAACTGTCTTCCTAGCCAAAAAGTTAGGTCAGCACTGGGACTAATCTCCAACAAGCTACTGCAGCTTCCTGCCCTTCCCTTGGCATACAGAACACAGCTTTCACTAAAAATTATGTTAAATGTCTTCAGAGATGCTGCAAGGCTGCCCCAAACTGCTGGAGGCAATGCCACCGATTGTCAGGATGATAAAGGCCTGTTCTCTAATGGACCAGATACATCAGCATATGCCTATGAATGAGTCAGGGCATGACTGAGTGTGGAGGGAAAGAATATGGTCTCTTGTGGAAAGAAGAAAATGTGGAGGTGATGAAAAGGAAAGGTTTGTGTAAGTATATCTCATGCCTATAAGCAATGTAGAACAAGTTGTATATGTCATCTATATGTGACCTATAGAGGCCCATCTTGTTTTCTGAGATTTATCAGGATGGGCATGTGTACTGTTCTCACCACTCAAATATCCAGGGCATTCTTACTGAGAAACCAACAGCTTCAGAGTTAGCTAAGGTCCAGTTAGAGCTATGTAGCCAGTGCTGATTGATGAACCTCAGGAACTTGATGCTAATATCTGCAGCCCTTCCCATGGGCTGCAGTTTCTTCAGGGCACATTCACACATTCACCTGTGCCAGCATGGGGTCCTCCATGAGCTGCAACGTGAGTATCTGCTCTGGTGCGGTCCTTTCCATGGGCTGCAGAGGAATCTCTGCTCCAGCCCCTGGAGCACTTCCTCCCTTTTTTCTTCTCTCTCCTTAGTGTTCACAGGGTTGTTTTCACATTTTTTTTTCTCTCACTTCTTGATACTATGTGCCATTTTGCTCTTTATTAAATATATTTTTACAGAGGAACCACCATCTTGGCTCTGTTGGAGACAGCTGGAACTTGCTGTGTCTTACACAGGGCAGCCCTCAGTCCCTACTCACACTGGCTAACCTGCAGCCCCCTGCTACTAACACTTGGACACCTACACCCAATAAGCATTATATCACACCAATCCTTATCTGTTCAAACTTTATTATGTGATACGCTAACTTTTTACAGCGTTTCCATGAAAAGCTGTCTTTGACTACTCACCTGTCTCTTGTTTGATGGAGCTTTGTTAAACCTAGAGAGTACACAGATGATTTTGGCAGTGCTGGTTTTGGATTTTTTTTTTATTATTATTATTTTTTTTTTTTTTTTTTTTTTTTAAGTTTATTGCTGTCATGTGGTCTCCACTCAGGAAATGCTTGGGGAGGGAGTACTCACAGATCCACCACAACTTAAAATAAAAACAGCTACCTAAGTGGTAAACAGATACTCTAGACATCACAGAGCAGTAAGTGAATCAAAGAGACTCTGACTGTCCTTACTACCTGTGTGGTGCAAGTATGGCAATACTGACATGTACTTGCTAACTGAACATAACTGCCTTGTGAATGCTGATGCTATGCACAGTCCCAGAGTCTGAGGGAGCTGTCAAGACTGATTTCTGCCGAGCACTAGGATGTATGAAACGTCATACTAGATGGGAATTATGTGCTGCTACATGAAGATCAGTGAATTATAAGCTACTACTAGCAGCAGTACACAATTAATAAGCAACCCACGGACTGAAATACATTTGCCTAAAACAGTCAGTGAAAAAAAAATCTCAGATAATTTGTACAAACAGAAACCTTTGTGTTTTGAGTAGGAGAGAGGCTAAGTTTGCTGTTGAAATGGCTTACAGCAAATAACTCACTTTACTTTCTGTTGGCATATACCACAAAAATAGTTGGTCTTTGGATGTTGAGGTTTGAATCAGCCATTTGCAGATTAAGGCTTTAACAAAGTGACTTTTGTCTTAGAGTGTAGAGTGCTGGAAAAAGTCTGATGTGCTACTGTAAGTTACCTTGTAACAGCAGGAGTTAGGAAAGCCAAAGCTCAGCTGTAGCTGAAAACAAAAAGAGATGTGAAGAGTTCTTTAAAAAAATTGTCAGCGAAGAGAAGGCTTAAGAACCTGCGAGTCCATGGGTTGGTGGGACAGGGGAAGTTATGAAAAGAGATGTGGAAAAGGCAGAGGTTATCAATGCCTGCTTTGCCTTAGTTTTCACTGGTAAGGTCTGCCTGCCTGCAGACCTAGTGTCAGTCTGTGGAAGTAAATATTACCCAAAGCATAGGAGGGTGGAGTGAGGGAGCAATTTGGACTGTTTGGCGTACAAAAGTCCATGAAATCAAATGGGGTGTTGAGGGATGCAGACAATGTCACTGTGAGGTAACTTTTATCTGAAAGATCTAGTGATTGTGGGAGGTTCCTGAAAATTAAAAAAAGGCAAAACACATCCATCTTCAAGAAGGGCAGGAAGGAATGTCTAAGGAGAAACAGACTCATCAGCCTCACCTCAGTACCTGAGAAGATGATGGAGCAACTAATGCTGCGAGCAGTTGTCAGCCTTTGAAAGGCTAGAAGGTGACTAGGATCAGCCAATATGGATTTACCAAGAGGAGGTGGTTTCTCACAAAATGGATTACCTTTTGCAGTTAGATAACAGACCCTGTGGACAAAGGGAGAGTTGTTGTGTACCTTGACTTTAGTAAAGTCTTCTATATGATCTCCCATAGCCAAACTAGTCTAACAGCCAAAATGTTGAGATATGAGCTGGATAAATCAGTCAAAAGGTAGATTGAAAAACGACTCGATTATCAGGAGCAAAGGATTGTGATCAGCAGTGAGGAGTCCCACTGGTGGATGGCTAGCAGTAACGTCCGTCAGGGATGAATACTGGTATAAGTATTTTTGACCTATTTATTGCCAACCTGTATGATGGGGACAGTGAAAGTTTAAGTATGATCACAAATTGGGAGAGAGAAGGGCTACTATGTTTCTATGATTTGCAAACTAGTTAGGAAAATCAAGCAGCAGCAGGGATCTAATGGCTGAATGAAGAATCAGATGCTGAGATGAGCATCTGGGGAGAAATTTGGACTGCACAAAGGTACTAGATTCAGGAACTGTGAAAAATAGAAAAAGAGCAGTGGAACATATAATTGTTCACTCTGTCTTAATTCTAACTTAACTGTTCATTCCACCTTTATTTTTGCATTTACTACCTTTTCAATGTTTGATTCAATAACCTTAAAAGATACTTTGTACAGTCTGTCATACATGTTTCTATTGTATATATCATGAAATACTTATCTCTTAGAATGAAATTAAAGCCAAGGAAAATTATACTATCAAAGTGTTCATTTTCTTTATTTAAAAAAAAAAAAACAAAACAAAAAAAAAACAAACCAACACTGTAATTTGGAGATTTTAATCACTTACTTTTTCACTAAAAAATGTCCTAAAAATATAATAGAAAAATAAAAAGCAAGGCTAAGCTGTAGAAAAGGCGTAGAGAAGACAATGAAAACAGTTTAGTAGGTGGGAAAAAGGAGCTTGTGTTCACCCATATACTGTTTCATATGTCATAGAAATTAAGTCAGTCATATTATGTGTTTTGAAGTAGTCAAGTAGTGGTTGTCACTGTCTTACAAATGCATCTATTGGCAGGTGTTTTTCCATAGTTTGTGGCAGTCTGCAAGATTTTACTGACAATAAGCCATTCTTTGGAGGATTCTGCTTGAATTCAACATTTAAAAACAGAAAAGGTTTTCCAAAAGCAGCTTGAACCAAAAACAAAGAAGACAGCTGGTGGATAAACAGGTCAATTTTTCTCATTAAGGTACAGAAAAAACAGCCTGCTGCATACAGCCTGCCCTTCTCACCTACTGCAGTGAAGGCAGAGGAGTCTTATCAGGTAAGGTCATTCTGCATGGCAGCTCTGCAATTTCTGTCTCACCCTTCATTAATCCACAGGGGTAACCAGTAGGAATCCAACAGCTCTTCATCACTTCAGTATCAAGCAGCATCAAAACAGGTTGTCAGAAGCCTCATTTCTTCCCACTCTATGTGAATAAGAATAGTAAAAATCCCACAAGGTAAAACAAAATACAGCCGGTGGAGACCTTACTGGGGGAAGGCAAGCATTACCGTTTTTATTTTCTTTTTCATTGTGATTGTTGGTAATATGAGCTGCATTTGTACTTTATCTAGGAGAAAACTGCAAAACCATACAAACATTTCAGCATTTTTTTTGTGCTGGAAGTCCTCTTTTTTAGACCTATCATAAACAGTTTTCTATTCAGAATTCAATATAAATGTGTCTCTGGCTGCTGAAGTAAATAGATACTTCTTTTTTTTCTTTTTTTTTTAAGAAGAATATGTTAAAATGTGGACATTTAGAACACAATCATCATAATACATTCTCACCCGAAGATCTCCTGTTCCTTAGAAATTCCACTAACTAATAATTTCGATTAAACTTTTGGCACAAGATGTTCCATAGAGATCCATATTCCTGGTTTGATACATCATATAGTGTGATAACCAATCTTTATACTACAATTTCATACTGGTAAAGACATAGTATTATGTATTTCCCTATTTTTAGTGTAGCATCTCTGAAGAAATATAAGCAAGATTATAAGAACCTGCAACAGTATTTGTGCAGAAATTGTTGGCTGGCACCAGGGAAGACAGAATCACTAAGAATATGCTGATAAATTCACAAATCATTCCCTCCTTGTAGCACTGCAGTGTTCTCTGTGTGTTTCTCCCATCTATGATGTTTACTTCAGCAACCCGATGCTCCCCAGTGACAGCACATGAATAAAAGAGCAAGCAGTAAACTGTCAATTTATCACAACTCTACTAATGCAAACTCCATGTGGTGTTCTATTCCTCTTTTCTTCCTTAATGCTTCTTATCAATGTTTCAGAGTGGTTGCCAAAAGCTGTTAAAAAATCTGTTATCCCCAAATGTTATGTAGCTCACCATACACCGTAGAGCTCCAGCAGATACTATATAAGCAAAGCACAATTTGGCATCCATTCAACATAATTCTTTAATAGGACACAATGCAATTTTATGCAATAAGATTTTTTTTATACGATTTAGCTTTAACTTAACATGTTTTTCAGTGATAAATAATGCAAACAATAAGTTAACTAATAATGGGCAGGCAAGAAAGGTGAAAAAAACCTATATAACATGCATTTTTGGACTGAAATTGGAAAAAAAATGAGTCAATAATATAAATAATGTAGGACAGTAGTTGCAGAAGGCAGAACCTGGATTAGAAAGATGTTTCCACTAAACAGTATAAGATTAAGTGGTGGGAGAAAGTATGTTAATATTACCAAGACAAGGCCAAAACTATTTATTAAACCCTGTTTGATATTTTCTCTTTGCACTGAAAATCTCCCATGAACAAGTGAATAAAAGGGAAAAATGAGAAAAGAAAAAACTTTCTGAATTTAAAAAGTTAGAAAAGAAAAAGAGGTCAGGATCTACAAGTAAAATTCATTATGGTTTAAAGTCTTTACCTCAGCTCCACTACATAGCTGTTTTTCCTGCTTGAGTAGCTGTAAAGCATGTGACAAGCAAAGCTTTTATGATTTAACATTGATCCAGTGAAAAGCCAGAGAAGAGAAAAGAAGATTCAAAAGGGATACTTAATATCAAAGTTCTCTTAAAAGAAATTCCATCCCTATCCCTACCATCGTCATTTTTTTCGTGATCTTACCATAAATAAGGCTGTAGGATACCTTGTAAGAACCCATATGATGCAGGTTTACATAGGCTTTCAAAGTTATTTCTCAGTGCGAGAGGCATCGCATGCTATTGATTTTCTGATCACATACCTAACTGTCCAAATAGTTTAGGCAAAGAATAAGGGTTACCTTATCAATATAAAATTTAACTGAACTCTATAAATCAATAGAGATTTCCTTTTATATATGGCTTCGCACATAGTGTTTGAGAACCATACCTTGATTTAAAGGGAATGCCTGGACCTTATGCAATAAAAAACATCAGGAACAGTGATTGTTGGCCCGACAACAATTTATTGTTAATTAAACAACGTTCCCTAAAAATTGGCATTGTCTTGAAACCTTCATCTTACCATCAGTGTATGATAATCATAACTTCTTGTATGCTTTTTTAATTGTTCATTCATTCATTAATTCAGTATGTCAGGAATTCATTTATTTTATTGAATTGAGAAATCAATTGAAATTGGTTTAACTGACTTGAGAGCTGTGAGTTTGAGACAATATTCTTGCTTTGCTTTCATGATATGGTGCTATTTTTAATCATTTTCATCAAAAGCTATTTTTTTCATTAATTGCATAATTTTCATTAGTGGTCTATCATTTAAAGCCTGGCATATAACCCCTAGTTTAAGAAAAGAAACACAAGAAAAAAAAATCTTAGCTAAATGGCCCTAATATGAATCAGATTTGGCCGACTTAAGTGTCTTTTTAAAACATCAATAGTCATAATTTTGGAAGAGAAGGGACAGAGATTAGTGAAACCTGTAAAATTTGCCCATGTGTCAGGTGTATGTGTGTTCTCGGGCTTCCTGAACCCAGCTTTGCTACATAGGAGAGTCTGTCTATAGTCCCACACCACGAGCTTTAACAGAAGTAGAGAAAAAAGGGAGCAAAGTGGCAGAGAGGAAGTGCCTGTTCATTGCACACCTAACATATTTCAAAAATGGGAGGTAGAAGGTGTTACCTCTTTTGCAATTACTTAAATGCCAGTGGGTCTTTTTGGTTGTAGATATCCCAGTTCTTCCTCTGTTGAGCACAACAGGCATACCTCGTCCTCACATTATCTGGATGCCACTTTCTTCAAGCTATCATAATTTACCAAAATGGAAGTCGAGGTCTGTAGTGATGGGAATCTTTAGGCCTCTGAATCAGCACAACTCAATTGATCTCATCCTATTTAAACATGATTACATTTGAGGCTCTGCTTATCAAGGGAATACTTCAGGAAATCTGTTTTGCCTGTTTACCAGCCATTCCCTTCTCCTCTACTCATGGCCTTTAGTAGAAAGCAAAAATTTTCTCTACTGATTTTCTTTTTCTCTTCCTCTTCCTCTTGATTATGCTTCACATTGGCACAATGCTGGTTATTTTTCACTGGCCTAAATGAACCTCATAAAGCAGTAAAAAGACATATTTCCACAATAGTTACACCCATTCAAGTTCTATAACCTGGTTGTAAAAGCGCCTCATACATGATCTAAATGAGGAAAAATTCTAGTCCTTTAAAAATACATGCTAACAATAAATCCTTACAGCAATGCCTCAG
>NW_010330936.1:82799-93516 GCF_000700745.2 Antrostomus carolinensis
TCTTGAGCTCTCTTATACAACACCTTCTAATAAAACTGTCTTTAAAAGACAGTTGTGGAGTAGAAAGCCTACACTACTGGCACGTTATAATGAGATGAAGTGAGATGACTGGGAATATGAACAACACAGCTTTAGAGGATTGCCTGGATGACAAGAGAACCATTTCAAAGTATTTCCTGGAGGGTGGTATATTTTTCCTTTTTCTCTGTTAACATTTCAGGTAGGGGCTCCCCCAACAGGGACTGAGTGGCAATGAGGATAAAGTATATTGACTGTCAAATCAACTGTCTCTGTCTCTCTCTGTCTTACTCCTCCTAAGAATAGAATAATCTCATCTTTTTCTAAACAGTGACATCGCTCAGATCTTTCATTGCTCCAGGATTAAGAAGAAAAACTGGGTGTGGATCTGTGATCTGTGAGGGGAGAGCAACCTCAGTTTCTTTCTTCTGATTCCACCACCTTCACTCTTTGTACTTTCTTATCTGACTCAGGAGGCAAACCAACTACACCTTGTGCTTTTTTAAATTTAAAGGTTATTAAGAACTGCAACATTAACCTGCTCAGACCTTATTTTCATTAGCTTAGATAGGACGGCAGGATTAAGCTAGCTGGAAGGAGCATGATGTGATTTAGTTCTATTTGATGCTTCTGCCTTAGTAAATGTCAGAAGCAGGGAACAGAGTATTAATAATCATTTGCATCCAGTATGCTAACAGCAGATGTCCAAGAGAATGCATTCTGTAAAGTAAAGCTCCAAGGTAGAAAGCCCCCCCCACCCCCCTTGCTCCCTGCCTTGCTTTTAACTCAGCCAAAAAATAAATGCAAACAAGCCCATTCAAGACATATCTGACAAATGCAGGGTTAAATAAAAACACTAGTATCTATTTAAAAGCAGAGAAGCAGTTTGCTGGAGCAGTTATTTCATGTTAATCACTTTGTATTTACTGCAGCTTGAGAAAGACGCATTTGTTATGCAGACAGTGTTCATTGTCGTAGCTTGATCATTAATGCACTGCTGCCAGCAACAAAATGAATTAGCTCTCTGAATACTAAACTGGGAAACCAATGTTGAACCAGAGAGTGGCACAATGACACTTACAGGATTAAAATATACTACCCAGCTATGAGAGGGTGCATTTGTGGCCTCACTAACTACCATCTATTTTTAAGATTATTATTAGTAGGAAACCTCTCTGGAATGGTTGAAAATTGTAGGACAAACAATAGTGATCATTTATGTTTCCATGAGAGTTTATACTCTTTCTGGAATACAAATCTCTGATGGATTATTTCCCATGCTTGAACACAGTCATTTTTTTCCCATCAACAATTTATCATTTATCCCTTTACATGCATGCTTTGAATTTCTGCAATTCCTAGCATACTGTAGATCCATAGCAGCAGTGTGGAAAAGTACATGAATACAAAACACTGAGGAATCAAAGCCCCACTGTGTCTATGAAGAGATGTCACAGACATGTGCAAAAGCAGAGTAACAAAGCAAATGCCACCTGTCACTCTGAATGTTTTTATACTGCTTTTGATGTCCCTATGTCACAAGAATAACAACATTAATCTCAGAATGCTAGGTTGTTACTATTAGATATAACCTGCTCTGTCAGTAAACTAGAAAGGGCTGATTATAAGTTTAAAATAAAAGGCAGGGAGGAGGAGTCGGGAAGAAGAAAAGGAAAGGAAAAAACAAAACAAAACAAAAAATCAGGAGGAAAAAGCAGCTCAATCAGCCAAGTTTTTGGTGCAATCATATCTATTTTAGTGGGAGCTCAGGGTCTGCCCTGAGATGTGTTCTGGTCAGAGCACAAAGCAGCAGCTTCCTTTGTATCTCCTAAAACCTCTGGTCTTGATTCCCTGAAATACTGCAAACACAACACTCCCAGACATTCAAAAGGGAGGAAAGGGCACCCAAAGGCAATAGGAACCTATTAAAAAATGTTATATGTTTTAGGAATAGTATCATGTGCATAAAAAGATTATAAATTTAATCTTAAGGAAAAAAATCCTGTGCTAAGTTGTACAGAAGAAATCCAGATTCTAGTTGAATTATTTATGTTCTCTTAGAAAGGAAAACAAATAAGTGGCACAATGTTCCCAACTCCTATGAGAGTTCTTTCTATCCCAATTAGAAAGGAAAGATTTATACTTTAGCATTTACATGCAAAACCAAACGTCAGAAAACACGTCATAGCCCAAACACCCAATGGAGAGAAATGTTTAAAAACTACTGTACAGTTGATGTTGATGGCTGACTATTTTTGTAATCTAGTATGTTTTAAAGCTAATAATTTATAATGTAAACTATTACTGATTCTCTTTTCTATTTGCATATATTCTTTTTGACAAGTGCAGTCCTTCAGGTTTAGAAAGGAATATGTTCAAGATTAATGTTCAATAATGAAAAGAAGCTGTATGAGAGGGGAATTGTCATCACCATTATGCAGTTTTTTGACGTCAAACATTATTATCTAAAATAACAACAGTGTTAATTTACTAGTGAAGTAACACTCTACAGTTAATTAAATATTTGTACTATGAAATTACTAAATAAGTATATACCATAAAAATTAGAGTTGCATGAATCATCTTTTCCTGCCCATTTTGAAAGACATTACAAAAGCAACATCAAGCTCCATGGAACTTCCTCGACAAGTTAATGCTCATCTCATTTGTCACAGCATTCTAGTCAGTTCTTTAGTGGAACACATCAGCTGATGAGCAGTAGATTGTGTAACTTGAAGTAACACAGGATAATCTGAAAATGATATTTTGTCCAACTTAAAGCTACTGGTAATTTCTGTAAGCAGAATGCAGCTATCAAAGTTCAATTTGCCCCATATACAGTGACAAACACTGATTAAGCAAAGAAAATAAAAGAGAGAGAAAAAAAAAAAGATAAACATTTTATAACCAATCCACTTGTGGACAAAATACGTGCTGAAAAATTCTCACAGGTGGAACAACTTATTTTATTGTTATAACTCTACAACATTGTAGAGATTACATAAGAATTCATCTTAATCATCATCTATGAACAAAAAAGATCTATGAAATCATATCCCCATCTTGGAAAACCATGCAGTGTAGTTTCCATTTCTAAAAGGATTATGAGCATAGCACATTAATTGGTTTTAACACATCACTGTAAATGATTAAAAAATAAGAATTTTCCTCACTGAATAATTAGTTTGTGTCTTTCCAGGGTGTTGGTTGTGCTTTTTTTCCTTTATTTTTCTTAAGTGTTCTGAAATTTACTGAACCATGTTATCATTAGTCTTGTAGTTGTTTTAGTTATTTTGTTTAGTCACCTTGAGACCCACAGGCACTGAAGTCATTATGGTTATCACTACTATTAGAAAAAAGGACTTCATATTCAATTATTTTATCTTTCTCCTGACAGACTGAGGGTTTGAAAAGGAAGAATATGTTCTGTCAATATTCCTTACTTTTATCTCAAATCAGAAATTAAATAATACACTGTCTATAAATGCATATATCACTGAAAAAAACATAATGCTAATGGCTAAACCAAAGTCATTTTTGGAGATTGAAATCCCAAAGCTTTGGGTGGATCTCAGAAAACAGAGGAAAGTCTATGAGCTTTGGAAGAAGGGGCGGGTATCTCAGGAGGACTACAAGGATGAAGTGAGGTCATGCAGAGAGAAAATCAGAATGGCTAAAGCCCAACTAGAACTTAAATTGGACAGCTTTGTGAAAGATAACAAAAAAAACCCCAACCAACCAACCAAAAAGTTTCTATAAGTATATTAACAACAAAAGGAAAGCCAAGGACAATCTCCACCCTTTACTGGATGCAGGAGGAAAAATAGTGATGAGGGATGAGGATAAGGCTGAGGTATTTAATGCCTTCTTTGCCTCAGTCTTTAATAATAAGGGCAGCTGCTCTCTGGGTACCAAGCCCCCTAAGCCAGAAGACAGGAATGGGGAGCAGAACAAAGTTCCCATGGTCCAGGAGGAAATGGTTAGAGACATGCTCAGCCAATTAGACATTCACAAGTCTATGGGGCTGGATGGGGGACATCTAAGGGTATTGAGGGAGTTAGTGGAGGTGCTCACAAAACCCCTTTCCATCAGCTATCAGTAGTCCTGGCTGACTGGGGAGGTTCCACTTGACTGAAGGGTGGCAAATGTTACACCTGTTTACAAGAAGGGCTGGAGGGAGGATCCAGGGAACTACAGGCCTGTCAGTCTGACCTCAGTGCTGGGGAAGGTCATGGAGTAGATCATCTTGAGTGCTATCACACAGCACATACAGGCCAACCAGGTGACCAGGCCCAGTCAACATGGGTTTATGAAAAACAGGTCCTGCCTAACCAACCTGATCCCCTTCTGAGACAAGGTGACCCACTTAGTGGACAAAGGAAAAGCTGTGAATGTGGTGGACATGAACTTCAGTAAAGCCTTTGACACCGTTTCCCACAGCATTCTGCTTGAGAAACTGGCTGCCAATGGCCTGGACAAGCATATTCTCTGCTGGGTTAAAAACTGGCTGGAAGGCCGGGCCCAAAGAGTGGTGGTAAATGGAGTTAAATACAATTGGAAGCCGGTCACAAGTGGCGTTCCCCAGGGCTGAGTGTTGGGGACAGTTTTGTTTAACATCTTTATCAATGATCTGGATGAAGGGATTGAGTGCACCCTCAGTAAGTTTTCAGATGAGACTAAGCTGGGTGGAATTGTTGATCTGCTTGAGGGTAGGAAAGCTCTACAAAGGGATCTGGACAGGTTGGATCAATGGACTGCAATCAACTGTATGAGGTTCAACAAGGAGGTTGTAGTGGGGTGGGTGTGTGTTTCTTCTCGCAAGTAACATATGATATGACAAGAGGAAATGGCCTCAAGTTGCACCGGGGAGCTTCAAATTGGATATCAGGAAAAATTTCTTCACTGAAAGGGTTATCAGGCACTGGAACAGGCTACCTAGGGAAGTAGTCGAGTCACCATCCCTGGAGATATTTAAAAGATGGTTAGATGAGGTGCTCAGAGATATGGTTTAGTAGTGAACAGGTATGGTTGGACTTGGTGATCTCAAAGGTCTTTTTCAACCAAACAATTCTATGATTCTATATTTATGTCTTTGCTTTTCAGACTCTTACTATGGGTCTCCACAGTATTCATCCATGTAGGATTTTGATCTTTGTCTTTAAATGTTCTAAAATATAATTACACTGTATTGACATTTTTCATATCTTTTCATATTTCTGCTATCCATTTTATACACTGACATGATGAAATCCTTGATCCTTACTTTTGTTGACATAAATACAAAGTAAAAATATTTTCTTTAAGCTTCCAATGATATACATATCTGTACCATTTCCCTCCTCTCCACCCTCCGCTCACCCAGTTTCTCATTTAGCAGAACTTCTATTTTCTTGTCCACTACAGTTTTCTGTTTGGGGAAATTGTAGATCGTTCTATCTTTGCTTCATTAGTTACTCCTAACAAGATCTTTCAGTCTGCCTCTACACTCATAAGTTCCTCTCACTGCCCTATTAATTTTGCTCTTAATTTTGCAAAATTTCCTTTCATGAAATATAATCCACTTGTATTGCTGCATGAAAGGAATTAACTCCCTCACTGGGGGGAAAAAAAAAAAAAAATCAAAACAAAGCAATCTCCCAAACAACAACCAAAAATTGAAATGGGGGAGATTGGAATAAACTTAACGTCAGATTCCAGCTGTCCCAGAAATAACAGAGAAGGACTATTTCCATAAGTGTTTACTTCCCAACTGTTATTAATTCCTGCACTTAGAAGTTCTGATATTTTTTTTATTTTATTATATGTGTAGGATCTCAGAATTATATTTGCACCTCAACAAACAATGCTTTCCTGCATGCCATTTTAAAAAGTCTGTCTGAAGCAGCTGCTGTATAAATGCTAAGAGTACTTGCATGCCAGAGTTGCAATTATTTACCCTCTCTGCTCTGGTATCTCACTACTTATCCATCTCCAGGCACTGTAATGTAAGAGATACTTGACTGGGAAGAGAGATATAGGGAAAACATAGAGGAAGAAAATTAATGGAAACATGGAGAAAAAATTCCCACTGAAGCAGTTAAGAAGGAATATTTTCATTTTTCCTCTACTGTTTATCACAAATAATGTGTGCTACTGACCATACCACCCATTCCCTTTTCAAGTTGCAGCAATGTGCTGATGAACAATTCCTGATGGAGCTCCAAGCATTCAGTTGTAGAGGAACTCCTTTCAATAACACGTATTTTTATAATAGAGAATCAAAATATTGTTTTACATTAAAAGACAGAAATGAACCATCTATGAATTAGTCAAATAAATACATGTCTGTGTGTTTTCATGTATGATCATTTTTCTGCAAAAACAAAATTGAGTGGAAAAATTATTTGAGAAGCAAAACTGAAGAAAGAAAATTCCTTGAATGAATATAACAAACATAAAATTATTTTTATGACTTACAGCACTGTACACCAGCTACCTCACTCATTATAATATGATCTGGATCTTAAGGGTTATGTGTATAGTGTAACAGTTAGGGTATCATAGTAGATCTGTACAACAAAATGGTTGTGGACTTGACAAACACACTGTATGCATTTCTGCAGTTTTACTTTAGACTGTTTCCAGACTAGTCCTGTACAGTTAGTACACATTATTGGAGGTTATTAGGTACATGCTTGGAGCAGACCTTTTGGTTTAGCTTCACTTGAAGCTGTTGTCATTCCCTGGGAGTATATTGTGATGCTAGCTAATGTGTCATGAGGGAGAACAACAGAGGGATTCCCTGGATGAAAACACTAATGAAGAACCACACAGGTAGAATTGTTTTCTGTTTGATGCCTTGTCTGTGTTTGATGTCAATTACCAGGACACTTTCATCAACATCCTTTTGCATTTTTTTTTTCTCTTACCTAGTCAAACTATTAAAAAATGTGACCTACCTTGCTTTCTTTTAGTTTATAACACAGTAACATTAATCAGTCTCTGGAATCGCTCAGTAGTCCCCAAGACTGTCATTGATATCACTGATCACAGGCTCAGATGTAGTTCCATAAGCTGTAAATATCCAAAGTTAAAAGAGATGAAACCCACCTAAAATCCATGAAAATCTGACCATCACATCCTCATTTGTAGAGTAGACTAATGTTTCTAGGTAGGTAACCAAGTCTGTTTTTCATGCTAAGCAAGTATTGCACTTTCACTAACAACTTTTATTGTCACAGAATAATGATTTCAACTTGCACTGTTTTTATCTAGCAGTCTTCTGCTGCTGAACATCACAGAGGAGACATCTTTGCCAATGAATAAAATTGCCATATGTGGTAGTCCTCAACAACTGCACAGGTATTTGTATACTTTATTCTTCCAGCCTATTTTCCTTTGATATCTTTAATAATAAGTTCACATTTTAGGTTTATTTATTGCCTCAGTATTACTAGTACTGATTTTTTTCTGCCACTAGTGCTGTTAAAAAATATAAATGTCTTTACAATAACTATAAAAGCTTTGATTCTTTTGAAAAATAAAACTTTAAAAGAAGGAAAATTATGATTTCAAGCAAAAAAATACCTGGTATGATCAGTTAACCTTTGGGGCTCACCTAATAGATATGTTGCAGTGAGTTGGTCAAATGTTTAAATAGGGAGGGAGAATACATATTCTCACTGCAAATACAACCATATATTCATTTGTACATGAAAATGTTATAATCAAGTATCACTTGCTTATAAAAGTATCCAAGTTTCTTTGAGCAATGTGAATGGTTTAATATATTTATATTATTTAAGTGATCCTCTGAACCAAGCTCCAGGGGAAAATCTATATTGTGAAAAATAAACAAAAAATCAAAAAAACCCCAGACAAACAAAAAAAAATCCCCCCCCCAAAACCCCAAACCAGAACAGAACAGAAGATACCTGTATTTACTTTTTTAAGGCTAGACAGTCATTTTCAGTACTAAACTTAATAAATCCATATATCTGAGTTTAACTGTTCCTTTTTCCTCTTTTGGAAAGACATTTTAATCTGTCATCTGTCTCCCATTCTCACTTAAGAGCACAGCTTCACACAAGTATTTATGCTGCACTCATCACTGCCAAAGCTCCAGGATTTTTAGGGACTTTACCTTCATATCACCCTGTGAGATAAGATAGTTAGCTGAAACACCAAGAAAGAAGAAAGATGAAGGCATTAATTGTATACACTTTTATTCATACAGGAAGTTTAGCGTTTAATTTCAGTTAGGAATTTAGGCTGCATGCATGGCCAGGGAAACCAAGAGGCACTACTAGGCTATGGTTCAGCCCTTCAGTGTAAGCTGCCATAGTGGGGTGTGGATATCACCTCCTCAAATCATCTCAGCATTGGCTTTGGAGGGAGATGGATTGCAGAGGATTTCATGTGGTACTGGGTAATTGTGTGTGAGAAACTGAACTGAACCCTAGATGACTGGTTGAAGTAGGTATTTAATCTCAAATAGTGAAGACATCTAATGTTGTTTTGAAGACCTTTGAGTAACTTCTCCAACCTTAAACTGCCCCTCCAGAAGGACAAGGATAGCGGCTGTCATATCTGCCAGACCTCTGTGAAAGTCTCAGGTACCTCTGGAAGTATCACAAATAGCATGACCTCTATGTTTGGACTACCAAAAGGTTCCCTAGAATTAAGCATGCTGAATTAGTGAATTTCTTGAAATGAGAAAAACAGTCTATGTAAGATGAGGGAACTGAAATTAGGTGCCCATATCCTTGCTTAGTATCTAATCACTGAACTGTATTTCTACATTTGATGTTCAATTATAACATCCAAAATACTTATATTATTATATCTAGGAATAAACTGGTCACTTAATAATAATTTCTCGGGAATCTTTGATTTCTTGAATCATCTCCCACAACAGAACAGTTTCCTAGCTTTTGCTTTTTTGTTCTGTTGTATTATCACTATGTGCTGTGGCAGTTTTATCTAGAGGAAATAAAGAGCAAACAAGATGGATCTATGGTCTACACATTCCCCTTTTTTACTCACCTTAACTGACCTGCAGACTCTGTATCTTGAGTCTTGGGCTTAAGTGTAATTAAATTAAATTAAATTAGCTCTATAACCTAAAGGATAATACTGCTGAAATAAGTGCATCAACATGAAAATTAAATGACAGTGAATTTGAAAAGAATGAAGTTTTGTCCATTTTGCCTTTTGACCTTTTCTTAAGAATAAAATGACTAATCCCATGGAATAGATCAAAGCTTATGTTTCTAATTATTATTTTATCTAGCAGTTATAGAATCATAATGTTTACTTAAAAAAGTACACAAAGAAATTTAAAAAA
Organism: Antrostomus carolinensis; assembly: GCF_000700745.2. Lineage (NCBI taxonomy): Eukaryota > Metazoa > Chordata > Aves > Caprimulgiformes > Caprimulgidae > Antrostomus > Antrostomus carolinensis. The sequence goes on from NW_010330936.1 coordinate 92,143, forward strand.
ACACATTCTTTCATAGATGACAGTATAATAATCATAGATGCAGTAGAAGAAACAGACTTAAGCTGGAAATTCAAGCAAGTAATGTTAGGGTTGTAGCAATACAATTCTGTGGTGATTTAGTTTACAGATAGAAACAGGTCTTAAGGGGCATAAAGTGTGATCAGTAAGATCCTTGTTGTGGAAGATGGGAAGCGAGTGGATTATCCCAGATAATAAATTAAAAAGCTATTTCTGGCTTTTTTAATCATTTGTAACCAAAGTCAGTTTCGTTTTGATTATACTGTTGATAATCATAACAGCAATAACCTAGAAGAAGCTGAAATCATAACACAAATAAATTACTTTAGTCCTTTGGTCCCTGTATAGCTAGTTATATGTTGTTGTTCTCACCTATCAGCTATTGAAAAAATCTGCCATATGATATTCAGCTGCATAAGTAGAAATCATGCAATATATTAAAAAGATTTTTCTTTTCCTCAGATTTAAGTCTTTGTATTTACTTTACTTTCATGCCTATTGTGTATATGAATCCATAAAATAGATACATCATTTCATGAGACATTTCTACATTTAAATTTGAGTTTCTATTTTAAATTTCAGTTATCTAAGAATTTTGTGTAAGAAAAAACCTAAGACAAATTAAAATGGAAATACTGACACAAGCAAAACAAGCAAAAGTATTTTGCATTAAATTGAAACAATGCAATATTCTGAAAAAAAAAATCCAATAGGTTTCTTCTAGCAAATTTTTTAAAATGTTTTTAGAACCTAATCATATGCATTACTTTCATATCAATGAAAATACATTTATGACTGATTTTTTTTCCTTGAAAATAATTATTGCTAATTTTAACATATTATGTTTCAATTTTTTTAATTCAGAACATGGTAAATGTTTTAAGAACTAGGAGGAAATATAAATGCATATAGGTACAATTTTTACAAATGCTTTCTTACATTCTGATGAGCAAGATTGTCATACAAGAGCTACATTTTACACCATCCTTTCTCAGATCGAGTGTTAAGCTGAAAAAATCTCATCTGTACTAGAAGAGGAAGAGTAATTCTTAAATATTGAATCTAAATCTATTTTTATCCATATTGAATCAGATGACAACTAGAACAAAGGGTTTATTAACTACATGTATATCTTCTACAGAGAACAATCTGTCTACATGTATTGGGTTTGTGTGGCAAGGTTTTGGTAGCCAGGGGGGACATGGGGTGGCTTCTGTGAGAAGCTGCCAGAAGCTTTCCCCATGTCTGACCTGACATAGCCAATGCCAGCCGGCTCCATGAACGGACCCGCCGCTGGCCAAGGCCGAGCACATCAGCAACGCCTCTGTGATAACAGAATTAAGAAAAAAGAAGGAA
>NW_010330937.1:0-4033 GCF_000700745.2 Antrostomus carolinensis
GGTAATGAATGGCTTGAGACAAGCTCTGAAGCGAAGGATTTGGGAGTGGTGGTGGACGAGAAACTCAACATGAGCCAGCAATGTGTGCTTGCAGCCCAGAAGGCCAACCGTATCCTGGGCTGCATCAAGAGAAGCGTGGCCAGCAGGTTGAGGGAAGTGATTCTCCCCCTCTACTCCACTCTCATAAGGCCCCACCTGGAGTACTGCAGCCAGTTCTGGAGCCCCCATCACTACAGAGACATGTACCAGTTAGAGCGAGTCCAGAAGAGGGCCGCAAGGGTGATCCGAGGGCTGGAGCACCTCTCCTATGAGGACAGGCTGAGAGAGTTGGGGCTGGTCAGCCTGGGGAAAAGAAGGCTCCAGGGAGATCTTATAGCGGCCTTTCAGTACCTGAAGGGGGCCTACAAGAAAGCTGGGGAGGGACTTTTTATAAGGGCAGTTAATGACAAAACAAGGGAAAATGGCTTTAAGCTGAAAGAGGGTAGGTTTAGATTAGATATTAGGAAGAAATTCTTCACTGTGAGGGTGGTGAGACAGTGGAACAGGTTGCACAAGGAAGTTGTGGATGCCCCCTCCCTGGAAGTGTTCAAGGCCAGGCTGGATGAGGCTTTGAGCAACCTGATCTAGTGGAAGGTGTCCCTGCTGATGGCAGGGGGGGTGGAACTAGATGATTTTTAAGGTCCCTTCCAACCCAAACCATTCTATGATCCTATGATTCTATGACTTAAAACCTAAACAACAAGGCAGAATTAAGTTAATTAATCTAAATGAAGGTGGGAATAGTCAAATCTCTCTTACAGATCTAGCTTGTGGTTAAAACGACATTAGTGAAGAACCTTAAGGACTCACTCTTTCATCACTTTCCTATGTTTTTCCCAAATCTTTTTCACTGATTACACTTTGGGTTAAAGAATTGCTCATAGTCATACCATGTATTGTTTTCTTCCTAGAAAGCTGTCCAGAGGGAAAACATGCAGTTCCTCTTTGGTTTCTATCTTGAGTAATCATTCGTGTCTCTAATAAAGTGATGTAATATGAGGAAATTTAAAAAAGACTGCTCTTACCAGCTTTGAAATGTTTTCTGTGCATGTCCTTATTTTAAAGCAAGTAATTATGTCTTTGTATGAGTATAGTCTGTGAGTATATTATCAGGAAACCCCCCAGAATGCTGTAGAATTAAATATCTAAATCTTATGGCCAATTTCATTTAATTCATTTATTTACATAAATTAGCTAAGTTTTTAGCCAGGCTACTGAAGTTTTTTCTGGGATCTTTCAGGACTTTACACAGCGAGACAAACAGTCAAAGTAAGCTGAAGATGACCATGACCACCGGAACTGGAAAAGATTCTTTTAGCGAATGACTTATTTTATTATAATTTTACTATAATTTATATTTATATTCTACTTATAAATTTATATTGATACTGTATATATAAAATGTGTTTTGTAGTGCATTTTAAACTAAAGGAAATGTCATGAAACTATGCATCAAAAGATGAAATTTAAAGTTAAATTTCCTAAATTTATAGTATAGTTCTTCTGATACTAATGAATATACAAGATTTTATTCTGTTACTTACATGTAAGGTTCAGAAATCTTCTAGCCTGCCTACCCTGTTGATGTAAAGTTGCCAAAATCTCATGCTCCTTCTAGAACTGCAAGATGGGAAGATGGTGCAGATGTCAGAGCTGGCCCTGCCTTAGGTCTGGAAACAGAATGGCCACATTCAGACAACGCTCAACCTGATCTAATGAATGCTACCTAGAGAGATGAGGTTTATAATAATTAAGTGGAATTATGTTTATATTGGATTAGTTCAGTAAAAGCTTGCAGACACTTACAAGTTTGATCCAAAGTGTTAACAAATCCCTGTGTATATGTGTAAGTGTATATTCAGTCCTAAATAAAAAGATGTCAGGTCAGTGAAGTAATACTAGAAGTACATTCAATTTCTAAAGTTTTAAAAGCAATCCTGTTGCCACTAGAAGTAATGAGTATTTTCACTGAGTCAAGTACAATAATTTTTAGAATCTTTATACAAAAATTGCATGGAAGTTAACTTACATGCTCAACATTAACAGACCATCAAATTTAAGAGTCTGTGGTAAGCCCAGTGGGAAAACAGAAGAAGATTAGATTTCTTGTGTTATGGAACTGGATGAATGTAAATAATTTGAAAGAAATATTGATGTTTCAAGAGGAAGAAATAAAGAAGATGTCCTAAGTTATTATAAAGTAAGTGATTTATAATGGCTATACTCTGGACATGCTTCAAACACTAATCAAAGACTGAAGGTGTATAAATATAGCAGGAGTCTTCCTTGATTGAGTTCCAGTGGCAACAACCCGGAGGGAATATTTGATGAAATGATACAGGAGTTACACAGTTTGAGTTTTGTAATGTTTTATTAAATACGGGTGATTCAGTGTCCTGTATGTTAATTTCCAACATTAATTATACAATAGCAAGTGGACAAAAAAAAAAAAAAAAAAAAAGAGAAGCAATTTTTCTGTGAGATCAGTCCATAGAAAATTACAGTGAACAATTACGATAATCCAGATTTCTTGCAAATTCCTCACAGCAGGGAGTTAGTTTCAGAAAGAATACCAAAGTGGATAATGGAATCAAAACTGTGGAGAAATAACTGTATTGTATAGTTTTACAGTTATCCCTTAATATTTTGACTTTTTTTCCTAGTGCCTAACTGAATATGGACAGGTTTAGCTTGTGACAAAGTTTTCCCCTACAATGACTGCTCTAGTTGATCACAATATTCCATTTTATTCCATTCCCAATGTTAATTATTATTTCAGCTTATGTTCATTTGTATGATGCTCAACAAATAGATCTCCATTTCTGTTATTTTCACAGAGTAATTAAACTGTCCACATTGTAAGGGAAAATCACACTGAATTGGTGTCCACTATAAATCATCCCCATGCAGTAAAAAGAGCAGGAACATGCTCTAAAAATTTGGGGGTGAGGAGGGGGCAAGAGCCCTTTAATTAACCTATGATTTACAGTAAAATTCTATTCTATTTACAGGATCACATTCTGGAAGTTAGAAGGGCTTATGAATATTTTTTTGTTTGCTTTCCTATACAAGCCATCAGCCTCTGCTACCCAATATACTAAAGAAAAGTACTAAAGCTTGCTTGCATCATTCCTAGCGTTTCTTCAAATTCAGTCAAAAAGTCTAGGATTTTTGCAGTTTCTACCAGTGCAATTCACCCATTTGTGGGTTGGTGTTTTATTTTCTTGAAGAGCAAGTTTTTAATGACATAAACTATCAAGAACCTCTCAGAAGAGGTTTTGAAAGTTTTTGTTATGAGGACAGAATTCTATTCATTTGTAATCCATGATTATATTTTACTTTTCTAGCTCAAATTTCTATATGTAGTGAACAGAAGTTTACTTCCCTCTTCCCATATCGTATAGTAATTTTGGTATGCATATTTATGTGCATAAAAAATTAACCAAAATTTATACGCTAATATACTCTTCTCTGTTTTCTTACTATACACACATAAGTATAAAAAGAAAAAAGATATAGTCACTTTTGTGACAAAGTTGTCTATAATTGCTCATCTTGTTTCTCTGCCATGGTTTAATTGTGTTATTGGTTTAATATCTCAAAACAGAATATTCCCTAGTTGCATGATGTCAAATTTGTGTTTGTATATGTCCTGTTTTTTAGCTGGAACAGAGCTGGGTTTCTTTTTAGTAGCTAGAATAGTGCTGTGTTTTACTTTCAGCCTGGGATTATTATGAGACAGACACTGAAAACATACCAGGGTTTGCATTTTTGTCGCTGGAGGTGAAGGACTTTGTGTTCTGTTAGTCTACAAGCACAAGATCTAAAAGGGGCAAGGAATATTTAAATTAATAAGCTAAACAGGCATTTGGATATGCCAATGGGATATTCCATATCATATCACACCATGTTCACTATATTAATGAGGGGCTCTTCCTCTTTTGCTCTCTGACTTTCACTCGAGCTCTCGTTCTTCTGGGATTGCAGTTTTGGT
>NW_010330938.1:0-11268 GCF_000700745.2 Antrostomus carolinensis
GGGGGGGGAGGGGGAGGGGGGTAAGTACTTGTGGTAAATTCTGTTCATTGTCCAGAAATCCACTCACTAATATCAAGACTGTTGTCATGTGATGAAAAGGACCTGGTATTACAGCCTGAGTTGCCGTGGATATGTTTTCCTTATGCCATAGACTACTTAAAGGGTTGGACAATGGGTAAACCAATGGCGGCTAGAGCCAGGAAACTTGGTTTCCTAGAGCCAGGAAACTTGGTTTCCAGGTTTGAATTTAGCCTTGGATTGGGGCAGAGGGGTGTGGTGTGTGTTAAAGTTATTTAATTTCTTTGTCTTTCATTTTTTTCTGATAAAAACAAATATTGTTTTCTTCCCCTCGGGATAAGACTTGAAATCACAGAGTCACAGATTGGTTGAGGTTGGAAGGGACCTCTGAATGTCATCTAGTCCAATCACCCTGCTCAAGCAGGGACTCCTAGAGATCATAAACCAGGATTTTGTCCAGACCGTTTTTGTGTATCTCCAGGGAGAGAGATTCCACAACCTCTCTGGGCAACCTGTTCCAGTGCTCAGTCACCCTCACAGTAAAGTAATTCTTCCTTATGTTCGGGTGGAACTTCTTCTGCTGCAGTTTATGCCCTTTTCCTCTCATCCTATTGTTGGGTGCCAGTGAAAAGAGTCTGGCCCGGTCCTCTAGACATTCTCCCTTTAGATTTTTGTAAACATTGATCAGATTCCCTCTGAGTCGTCTTTCCTCCAGGCTGAACAGGTCCAGCTCCCTCAGCCTTTCCTTATATGAAAGATGCTCCAGTCCTTTAATCATTTTAGTCATCTTTTGCTGGACATGCTCCAAGAGTTCCGTATCCTTCCTGTACTGGGGAGTCCAGAACTGGACACAATACTTCAGGTGGGGCCACACTAGGGCTGAGTAGAGGGGGTGGAGAACCTCTCTTGACCTGCTGGCAACAGTCTTCCCAGCCACAACTCAGGACAGTGTTAGCTTTTCCGGTCACAAGAGCACACTGCTGGCTCATATTTAACTTGTTGTCCACGAGGACTCCCAGGTTCTTCTCTACAGGGAGAAGAGAGATCAGCCAGGAGATCAGCCAGGAGATCAGCTCCCAACCTGTACTGGTGCATGGAGTTATTACTTTCCATATGCAGGACCCTGCACTTTCCCTTCTTGAACCTCATGAGGTTCCTCTCTGCCCATCTCTCCAGCCTGTCAAAGTCCCTCTGAATGGCAGCACAGCAAGTCTGGCACATCTGACACTCCTTCCAGTTTAGTATCATCACCAAATTTGCTGAGGATGCACTCTGTTCCTTCATCTAAGTCATTGATTAACAGCTTGAACAACATTGGACCCAGTATTGACCCCTGGGGGACACCACTAGATACAAGCCTCCAACTTGATTCCATACCATAATTCCTCCCTACTCCCTTCCTTCCTAGTTTAAATCTCTCTTTATGAGGTTGGCTAGTATACTGGCAAAGGCACATGTACCCCTGTTGGTGAGGTGGATCGCATCACTTCCAAGCAGCTGTTGATCATCAAACTGGGTCCCATGATCATAGAAGCCAAAACCCTGTTGCCAGCACCAGTGGCACAACCAGTTGTTTACTTGGAGAACACATCTACTCCTCATCTGCAAGATTAGTAAGATCAAGGAGAAAACAACCTGTGCCCCAAGGCCCTTGACAATCACTCCTAGGGCTCTGAAATCCCTTTTGATAGTTCCCAGGTTGCTCTTGGTATCATCAGTTCCCACATGGAAGAGCAGCAGGGGGCAGGGGCTAGTAGTCAGATGAGTGGACCAGACTTGGCAGTCTCTCCCTGACATCTCTGATGTGAGCTCCTGGCAGGCAATAAACCTCTCTAGACAAGGGGTCAGGTCAGCAGATGGCTGCCTCTGTCCGCTGGAGAAGGGAGTCTTTCACAACAATCGCTCATCGTTTTTTCAGGGTGGTCCTGCACGACAAGGGGCCCAGCGGGTCAGTTTCATACTTTGAAGCCATACCCAACTCCTCTCAGCTAGAAGGGCACTAAACCTGTTTAACAACTGCATGTCGAAGGAGGAGAAGGAGAGTTGTCCTTAACTAGCCCTCTCTATTACCCCTCTTTTTTTCTTAACAGAGGCAGTCAGACTGCTTGGGGCTGGCTGACTCACCTTAGGCAACTCCCTGGATGGACGTTGATTGACATACTCGTTTGACTGACCCTCAAGTTCTAGAGCCCCATACCTGTTGTGTAAGGACAGCTTGGAAGGTAAGAGAGGTCTGGAAGGGATTTGTCTACTGCCCAAGCAGGGACCTGTTTTCTTTTACCTCTGTCTCTTAAGTCCTCTCCTTCTGCCTGGTGGTAACAAGGTAGGAGATCCTCTGCTTTTTGTGGAGTCTCCATCTGCTGCCTTTGCCTCAGGGATGATATCGTGTGGCTCCACCAATCTATCTCCCTCTCACACTCCCTAATACTTCTTAACCTTTCCACTTCTTCCTTCAGTTCTAACACGATGCTGAGCAGATCATTCATCTGGTCACAACACACACAGGTGTTGTCTCTGCTGTCTTCCACTAACAGTGACTAGGTCAGGTGCTCCATGCAGCCGAAGACCTGGACAGCTGCATGTTTGTGAGGGGGCCTCTGTCTGAGTAGCCACATTACCAGCCACCTCTGGTAATGGTCTTCAGCTGGGTGGAAACCATAGCCATCTCTCCTTCTGGGAAGGCCATGACCACAAGTAGAGCTAGCCTTCCTGAGCCGGGGGTGAGGGACTGCTCCCTTCCCATGCCAACTGTCCCGCAAACTGCCGCCCCACGCTCTGTTTGCCTGCTCTGTTCACCAGCACTCCGGAGTCATCATCGTTCCCTGGGACAGCCCCTTACAGGAGTGATGGCAGCCACTGAAGGAGCTGGCTTTGCTCACGTCTCATCAGCAGCCCGCCCACAAGCTACTGGTCCTCAGCACAGTCTAGCAGCTTACCCAGCTTCCAAAAGCCTCAAAAAGTCCCAAAAGAGCTCCTCAAAAAACCCTTGCCCATCCTTTTTGCAGCGATTCACCTCCCCAGTGTGGACTTACCTGCACTGGAGCTGTTCTTACAGGCAAATGGAAATGTTTGAATGCTGAGAGATATTAGCAGCAGACAAAAGTGGTATAGGAAGGTGAACAGGTAACTACATGCACATGGACCACAGCAGAATTCAGAGAAAATTTGCTCGGAATCAGTAATGTCCTACTTCCACAAAGGACTAGAGCCCTATTCAGAGTTTTGGGGAGAGCAGCAGAAGCTGTTGCATTGAAAAACCCAAGGAAAGAGTTAACAGAAAACATGCCTCTTTCCTCCTGCAGCCTTGAGCAGTTGGTGCCTTTGCCATTAAATATTTTCACATGTAGGTTTTCTATTTGCCTTGAATTACTGAAATACACTAAGCACATCTCTCCAAGGACCCAAAGCGATGGTGTAATAGGTTCCTGCTAATAGCTTGAAACTGTACAGCAATCTAGTTTTAAAATACAACACAAATCTTTATCTGAAAGCACTAACACCTCACTCCTGTGTTCACAGAGTATGTTTTCACATTTCTTTTTGCATTGCCTAGCAGGGAGGGGATGGGTGGTGGGGAAACAACTACAAGAGAAATGATGCATTCCAGGCAAAGAGCCAATTTAAAAAGTCTGTTCCCTCCAGTTTGCTGTCACTTGTCGCGGTTAAACAAAACATGGAATAGAAAAAGAGAAATTGGCTTCAGTGTAAATGTCAACATTCTGATTAAAGCAAACATGAAGCATTCACAACTCTTGACAAAAAAAAAAAAAAAAAAAAAATTATGAAGGGTATGCAAATAAGGTCTTCGTCTGTGTGATTAAGGGTATGTCTGGGTTTGCATTTTCTGTTTGTACTATTAAAACCAATGTAGCAGAGCTGGGTGCTCAGGAACATATAAACATGTCTGCAGAGGTTGAAGCTTTCCAACACATTTGTATGAGTTGTGTGAATCAGCGTGTAGGTGCAACCCCAGGTGTCGGTTTCATATGTTGGCTTATCCTTATAGTATGCGTGTGTGGGTAGGTAAATACATATTTCTGATTTTTGTTCACTCCAGTTTGCATGTGTTTGTAGAAGTGAGAAAAAGAAAAACAAGATGATCCTTGACTTCAGAGAGATTTTCCACTTTCAATATACAAATATGTGAATAATGTCCTCAATCAACATCATCAGCAAAAAGAGACTTCTGAAACAGGGAAAAAGTAAGATTTGGAAGTAAAAACATAATCTGGAAGGCAAAAAAAAAAAAAACCTCGTCGCTTGAGAATACTTGAAATGTGCTGTTTTCCACGAAGGATAATGGAGAATTATGAAAAATATATTAATAATTTAAACCTGGGTAGGATACGGTCCCAGTTCCTCTGTAGCTCGTTAGGCATGGAACTTGGAAATTGAATTGTTTGAAATGTGCATTTGTAAAGCTCTCGGCATGCATTCACGACATAAAATTTTAAAGCAAGTATAATCCATTTGAATTCCATAATTAAAATTAATGGGAAAATGAAAAATAGATGGCCTGCACTGGTCCAGTTTCCCTACTGTGGAATATATTTTACTGGTATGCAATACTGTGTATGTGGTGTGTTCATGTGGTATACTAAAGTTTTTTTGGTTTGGGGTTTTTTGTTTTGTTTTTGTTTTTGTTTTTTCCCATCTTGGTTTGTGTGTGTGAATATGACTTCAACTTTTCCCTCATCAGTAAATATGTAAATACATCAAAATACTACATAAGCCACCAGACAACATGACTCACCTAACATTAGAAAGATTTTCTACCTAGCCAAAGCAAGTGGTTGTGCACTCAAAACATTTTATTCATGCCAGGATTACTTCAGGACACTACCTACTACCTCTTGCCTCTCCTCAGAAAATGATACATACAGAAAAGGAATATGAGGAAGTTGCCATGGATTTATTTTTAATAACTGCTTTTAAAAACATAATTTATGTTCTAAAACATGTATAGCAAATTTAAGGACTTGTATGAAATAAACTAGATATGTTGAAGGTGCATGAGGGTTTACCTGGGTTGTTAAAAGTAATGTCTGCCTGTGTTTTACTTATTTGTTTGCTACAAGAAGACTACAGTAATGTGTTCAGTGTAGTACTTAACAAAATAATCTCAGTCTGTCCCTTGGGTTAATCTTTCAGGAGTTAGCTCTTTCTTGCTTTCTCATTCCTTTCTGCCATTCTGTACAGAAAATAATATTGCACTGCAATTAACTATCTGATTATCTAGACAATTTAATTATTTGTCCATATAAAGGTTGGATAAATACATATTTGATATTTTCTCATGTATCTTGTCAATGAGATTGCAATGTTATGGTGGTATATAAAAGCCCCTGTTATCCAGTGTACTTATCCTCTACAATTTTCGACCTACAGGCATGAGGTCTTAGGATCTGTGACAATGAGCTTAAGATCCAATGCTGCAGCACATCTCATGCTGTATTTGTTGGATTTCTGAGATCCCCATAACCGCATTTCTCTTTCTTATAAGAAGCTGCTGTATTGTTTTCAAAGCTTTTCTTAAATGACATTAGGCTCAGATGTTCCTCTGTGTTCCTTCCCCAAAACCCTTGTTGTTTTACTAACATATTCATAACGTTTATGAAAAACGTATTTCCTTTCCCTGTGGCCTGGAGAGAGAAACGCACTTGAGCAGGAAAATGAACAAGCCAAGCTTACAGTCTAGCTGTGTGAGACCTGATTGCTACAGATTAGTTCTCACAAACTTGCAGAGCTCCAAAGACAGGGAGTTCTGCATTGGGTAGGCCAGGAAACATATACACTAAAATGGACTGAAAATAGTTCAGAGTTTAGGCCATAGCTGTTAAATGGGGAGGCAGTGAATAATAATAAAATAATAATAAAAAAAAACCCCAAACTTAGAAGTTTTTTGTTGGTGGTGGTGGTGGTTTTTTTGGTGTTTGTTTTTTTCTTTTGTTTGCTTTTTCCCCTAAAATATTGTCTATCATGGCTTCCAACAGTCATGTAAAGGCATATTCATTACTTGCAATGAGAGTATTCCTGTGCTTAAATTGAGATGGATTAAAAGGGGATATAATTTTAAACACTGACTTAGTAGTGGCTGTAATGGCATCTTCAAGCAGGAGCAGTCATAAGTGGGATTTAGGCTTCTTCATGATCAGTGCAAAGCAGCAGTCATAATGCCCAAATTAAGCACCTATATATATCCTTTCACTGACTTCAGTGAAGGGTTGGCCAAAAAGCAAGAGGAAAAGCTCAAAGAATTGTCAAGCCATCTGTCTGAAACCAAGCCAAACACATATGTTTTCTATCAATAGAAAAATAAATTATGGGACTCACTGAGTCTCAAATGTCATTGTAGAAATCATGATAATAAATAAATGCCATCATTCCCCCTTCCCCCACCACCATAAACCACATTATATAAACTCCTGAAAACAAAATTCCATCAGCACAAATTAATTATGATGGTTGAAAAACAAACTTGATCACAGGAAACTCATAAACTGTTGATTTAGAGTTTAAATGAAGGTATGTGCTGGTATGTGTTTTGTTATATTATTTTCAACACATGCTAGACCTGTCATTCTCATGGAGAAGATACTGTTTTTTCTTGTCTTCTGTGTTTAGCAAGCATGACTGTTCATATACACTTATTTTAACCAGTTTTAGAATACTGGATTCTAAGGCTGAGCTTATATTTGTCACTTTAGATATATAAAAAATGAAAGAACAACATGTGTGCTTTACATTTCATTAATACTAAGAATGTCTATAGAACTGTGAGTGACTCAAAGGCAAATAAAAGACCTAATAATTATTTTAGTGATGTTAAAAGCAGGTTTGGCTATCTACCTCATCACCTTTCACTCATGCAAACAGTAAAAATAATGTATTTTTTTCCAGACTGAGTGCTTACTCAGATATTCTCAGTATAAAGAGCCCACAACATATCAGCACAATGTCATGGCCAAGATTCACAACTTCTATAGGCTTGAGCATAGCAGAATGCCCCCAACCTTAGCATGAACAGAACCCTAAATTTTATAGCCACACACCAAACCCTTCAACCAATGCAGTCATTCCATTGTACAAGGCCACCAGACCCATCAGGCAAGAAATGCATTTTTAAATAATTAATTTAAAAAGGGTTAAATGAGGCTTTGAGCAGCTTGGTCTAGTGGAAGGTGTTCCTACTCATGGCAGGCAGGTTGTAACTGGACAATCTTTAAGGTCCCTTCCAACCCATACCGTTCTATGATTAACCAAACTAAAGCAGTCCCAGCCACATGCTTGGGGTAAAATTTGTCCCACCCCAAAAAAACAAGCTCATTTCTTTATTACATATAACTAACTGTGAATATATGTATGCAACTGAGCAAATACTTCTTTGATTTGCAGATTGAAATCATATACTTAAAGCCATTCAGCTGTTCACTTTTACTGATCAGAGTTCATGTGTGGGCTTAATAGTAAGTGTGTGTAAGCATATGTGTGCGCGCGCACACACACACACACTCACTCTATTGTTCCTTAATAATGTGAAATTGCTGATCCATTTGCAGTGAGACATTATATGCCAGCTGAGCCATCACAGTGGGCAGTGCTTACTTTTTCAGCTCACCTTCACAGTCAAGAGCTGCAAGTTAGTTTAAGTAAAAGAAATTTAAACTACTAAGGTTCATCTAAGAGTTGCAATGACCTATGAGCAAGAAATTAACTGAGAGATATATCTGGTCAAATTATGAGCATCAATAGCTTAAATAAGTAGTTAGGTCCTATACCTATCATGTTTTTTCCTTAGAATTTCTAGTCTGTTGTTTTTTTTCTTAATCTGACTCTTCAACTTCTTTCTTGGCTTATGATCATTCTTAAACTTTGCTGTATCTTAGCTCAAAATTAATGTTAGGCTCAAATTCAATGTACTTGAAACACTCATTTATCCAAAGCAGACTGTTCCCATCTTTATATACTACACACCAAGAGCACCCACTAAAATCTGTAATTGTTAGTTGATCTAGTGGTAATAACAAGGAGAAAAAGACCTGGTTTGCTATTGTAGCAGACAAATGAATAGTTACCTGGAGTTAACATCAATATAATCAGAACATTTTGAAAATTTTCCTTCATTTCATCAAAGCTGAACCCTACTTTTACAAAGTAGAATTGGTGAAACTGTGTGTTTTAATTTGGAAATATATTTAAAAGCCTAGAAATCACCTTCCTCACAAGAGTGATTCAAGAATTAGCCATTATATTCAGGTATTTACACATCAACTATCTTTTTTGAAATTTAAAACCTTTCTCTGTGTCATCTATATTAGTACTAAGTTAACTCCAGAAAATCAAAATCTTTATCAGACAGAATTTCTTCCCAGTTATAGCCTTTAATGAACAAACACTGACATTTCCAAATCCAGAATAGCACTTACATTTAGTTGTCATTCTTCTTGGTAGTCTTGGCCCAGAGACCAAATGGACCTTGCAGCTGGAGCAGTAAAAGTGGTTTCTGCTACTCCTGATCATCTTACTTTTTGTCTTTACAATTATATTTCTTCTCTAATAATGGAACATTGTACAAATAATAACTAATTAAATATCTCATTGGATTTGTGTTTCCAGGTTAGAGGTTAAAGTGAAATATTTGCACTTTCACACTCTCCTATTTATTATTTAAAACTCCTTCTTTCTTCACTTTTTAGTTCTGTTCTCTTCCCAGAATATATATTTTTAAAAAATTATTACTATAAATATGATTTCTATTAAAGATAAGCTTTGGAATGTATCTTTATTAATCCCAGAGATAATAACATTCAATCAACAGAAGAAAAAAAAATGTGAAAAGAAAAGACATATCTAGATGAAATACAGTGTGATGCAAAAGGAAAATAATTGAACAGTTTTTCTCTGTTTTTTAGTTTACATTAGATTAGTACACCAGTCACCATGTGGGACCTGTGCTCTTGTAGAAAAAAAACAAACAAACAACAAAACAACAACAACAAACAACAAACTAAACAATTTCAGGGAACATAAGGTTTATACTTTTATCCTAAAATAAGGATTAACTCAGCAGTGATCTAAACAGGTGTTTATTTAACTTCTTTAAAAGTCTGTTAGAGACCTCAGAATGTCATTTGACAATCTGTTTCAAAGTTTAACTTTCCTTATTCTTCAGAAAACTTTTTTTTTGTATATGTAATCTTAGGCAGGAGAAAAGAAAAAACGTAACATCAAGCAGCTATTTATAAACAAACTGAAAGCAGGAACACCAAAGGTAGAGAATTGTTCAGACTGATGCAGAGTTTGAACATAACAGTACATAAAGAAATAAATGAACCTTAAAAATACGCTACATCCTTCATCTCAGAATAATGAGCTGAAATTCTGTAATCTATGGAGTCTGAATTCTATCTTTGGTTTTCATGTAAATTCTAGGATTAGACTTTAATCATACATTTATTGCATTTCCAAATGTGAAAGCATGATTTGTCTGGGTTTGCAAAACAAGCCAAATAACAATTAAGCTATATCTAAAGTTTCTGTATGTAAAGACCAGAAGAGATCATATCAAGATATTATCTAGGGTCTTTTTATATTTTAGACCTATATTTAGACGGTATTATCTAGGGTCTATTATATAGATAAGACCCTAGAAAATGTGAATAACACAGAAGAACACTAAAGCCAATATTAAAGCTAATGCTGTTGCCTGCTAGATGAGGTCAAAATAAAGCTGAATTACTAATATGTACAATCAAAGTTGTTTTAATGCTGTTGCTGATGAATTCAGGAGACCTGGAGTCCATGTATCAGGATCAGAATTTTCATTGTGTTTGATGAAACTTTGCTGGAGAAAACAGGTAGCAACATTCCATACACAAAAAAGAACAACTAATGTTTATTTTGTTAAGGACAGCTAGAGTCCACCTTGCACATCTTAGGCTCTGTATTCTGAATTAAAATTTAAACTTTATATCCTTCATGGAAATGCTTACCCAACTAATCAATGGAGACAGGTAGGCATGTTATAAGGCCTCCAAATTACAATCTTTCATGTCATTGGGACATATGACCCCAGATTCACAGCTCCATGATGTTGGAAGTGTTCTCAGGAAGTTACACTCCAAACCTTTGCCCAAAGCAGGGTCAGCTCTGGAGACAGAACAGCCTGCTCAGGGCTTAAATAAAATTTGATCTTGAAAATCTCCAGGGACAGAGAATTCACAGACTCTCTGTGCAGCTTGAGAACTGTCATTACTAAAGAGAAATATAACAATAAAAGCATCATTATTATGCTGTTAGCCACACTTAACTACCTGTCACAGGAACAAAGCTACCACTATGGGGCATGATAGGATTCTTCTACACGCTTATACATGCACTGGCTGAAAGAAAACCAGAGCCTCCCTTCCCTTCCCTTCCCTTCCCTTCCCTTCCCTTCCCTTCCCTTCCCTTCCCTTCCCTTCCCTTCCCTTCCCTTCCCTTCCCTTCCCTTCCCTTCCCTTCCCTTCCCTTCCCTTCCCTTCCCTTCCCTTCCCTTCCCTTCCCTTCCCTTCCCTTCCCTTCCCTTCCCTTCCCTTCCCTTCCCTTCCCTTCCCTTCCCTTCCCTTCCCTTCCCTTCCCTTCCCTTCCCTTCCCTTCCTTTCCTTTCCCTTCTCTTATTATAGGACGTAAATATAAGATGTCTGTTGGAATCTGTCCACTTTAGACAGCATGTTAAAGAGAATTTTTCTCTCACACAACTAGAAGTCACAAAAAAGTCAGAAAGAAACTCTTTTGTCTCACTCTCATTTTCTAGATATCTAAGCTCACAGAGGTTTTTTGCATGTTTGTTTTTGATTTTAGTTTCTCCACAAAAAAAACCCAAACACACTGCCCCCCGCCCCCCCCGTGAGCCAAAACTCCCAAACTTTTATAAAACTCAATGACAATTAGGTTGAATATGTCATCCTTAAGGAAGTCTACATCACAGGTAAGGGTGGGACAGTTTCAAACTGAGCACAATAAGCTATAAAAATGCCTAAAAAGATTCTCTATACTTTCAGTCACGACCAATCTAAGAACAAGGAGATTTTTTTGCATCCTTTTTTTTTTTTTTTTTTTTTTTTCCTGAAGCATATGTTTTAGAACTATATGAAGGAAAAAAATCATTATAACCATGCCAAGTATTTGTCTGTAGTGTGGTATTTGCTTAGAAACAGCATCTTTATGCAGAAACGTGACTATTAAAAGCCTAAATTCTCCCAAGAACTT
>NW_010330938.1:11295-19049 GCF_000700745.2 Antrostomus carolinensis
CTCATCTCCACAAATAACAAACTGATCTTAAAACAGATCAAGTGATTTATGAACAGCACCGAGGAGAAGGAATTGTGGGTGTTGATGGACCAGAATCTCAACATGAGCTGTCAATGTGCACTTGCAGCCCAGAAGGCCAACCGTATCTTGGGCTGCATCAAGACAAGTGTGGCCAGCAGGTCGAGGGAGGAGATACTCTCCCTCTACTCTGCTCTGGTGAGACCCCATCTGGAGTACTGCATCCAGTTCTGGGATCCCCAACATAAGAAGGACATGGACCTACTGGTGTGAGTCCAGAGGAGGCCACAAGGATGATCAGAGGGCTGGAGCACCCCTCCTATGAGGACAGGCTGAGAGAGTTGGGGCTGTTCAGCCTGGAGAAGAGAGGCTTAGAGGAGACCTTGTAGCAGCCTTCTAGTACCTGAAGGGGGCCTACAAGAAAGCTGGGAAGGGACTTTTTACAAAGGCAGGTAGTGATAGAAAAAGGGTAAATGGCTTTAAGCTGAAAGAGGGTAGGGTTAGATTAGATATGAGGAAGAATTTCTTTCGTGTGGGGGTAGTGAGACACTGGAACATGTTGCCAGAGAAGCTGTGGCTGCTCCTTCCTGGAAGTGTTCTCGGCCAGCTTGGATGAGTCTTTGAGCAACCTGGTCTAGTGGAAGGTGTCCCTGTCCATGGCAGGGTTATTGTAACTAGATGTTTTTTAAGGTCCCTTCTAGCCCATACTGTTCTATGATTCTATGATCTCTGAAAAAATAAAATAATAAAGAAATCACTATCTGTTCTTTAAGGGATAATGCATAAACTATTTTCTACGGGACATTGTTTGAAAGTTTTGTGCACTTGCTTGCTGGACTGACTTTACATTTCTGAGTCCCTCCATCCAGATGCATATCCTGTCTGCATCCTCATTCTATCCCAGAGAGATACTCAGGAGTACTGTAGCTCCTTCACACACTGTGGTTTCCAAATAAAGGTCAGAGAAAGTCCTAGCATAGTCCAGCAGTTTTCTGATCTCTACAATGATGTGAGAACCCCAGGGCAAGCATTAGTACACTCCTCTGGGTCTTTTTATACCTGAAGACAATATTGCTCATATCATAAATAGGCAGACTCTGCTTGCTGCTCTTACCCTTGACTAAATTACAGATATTTTCCGGTTTAAAGTACATGTGTGAAGTTGTTCTAAGTCACCTTCTTGCTCTTCTTTTATCCCATTGAATAAATGGAGTCCTTGTTGGTCATACCGTGGATTTCATTTTCCAGTGTGTTAACTGTTTTTATTTTGTGCATGTGTATATACTTCTGAACTATTTTTGGTACTCATCATCCCCAAAACTTGAACACTAAAAGTAGACATCATATTGTAATCTCAACCATTAAAAAATACAGGCCACTGTCTTGCAGGTACTTCATAGAAATTTTTTTTCCATTCACACAGAAAGAAAGAACACACATCTAACAGCTTATTTACTGTCTGATACATCTGACTGTATCACAAGAAGAACTTTTATTGAAATTATGATCTCCCAGGACCCTAAAACTTTTTTTCTGGATTTCCTGTTTTATAGACTAAATATTTATTTCTTGGAGGTATGATCTTTTTCCCAGATTTCCTAACATAGTATTTTTCAATGAGGTGTATTAAATCACATAAACTGCATTGTGAGCATTTAAGATTATGACTTCTGTAGAGTGGCCTGTCCCATACTAATTAGCTAGCAGTAGTTAAAACATGCCAGTAAATGTTGATGTATGTTACATTAGTTCAGGAATTATAGATGCACTTTCCACAAAAGTGAAACATGAAAATAAAGAAAAATTACTGGCACTTAAAAATTTCAATGCTGCATTTCTTAAATGCTCATATTATAAAAAAAAAATAATAAAAAAAAAATCTTACTTCAGACACTGCTTGTATCACAATTTCATTTCATTTATAATTTTTGTGAGTGAAGAGTTGTAATAACTGTTTAG
This sequence comes from Antrostomus carolinensis, assembly GCF_000700745.2. Taxonomy (NCBI): domain Eukaryota; kingdom Metazoa; phylum Chordata; class Aves; order Caprimulgiformes; family Caprimulgidae; genus Antrostomus; species Antrostomus carolinensis. The sequence goes on from NW_010330938.1 coordinate 13,273, forward strand.
AATGATATTAAAAATAAACAATGAGAGAAATCCAAATGTCACCAAATGAAGAATCAAACCACATAGAAGCATATTGCAAACAACTGTACTCATTGAGTTTGAGTTCTCCTCTTTAAAAGATTTCCCTTAAGATGCAAAATGGGTTTTGATCTATCCAATATATTAATTGGAAATCTCATATATTACAAACTTCAGAGAAATAATTATATGGGATCATAGAATTATTTAGGTTGGAAAAGACCTTTAAGATCATTGAGCCCAATTGTAAATCCAACACTGCCAACTCCACCACTAAACCACATCCCTAAGCACCACATCTATAGTCTTTCAAATCCCTACAGATATAATATGAAATCAAACAGTTTGGAGAGGTCAGCTATATTCTATGAAGTACCTGTTGCCTTTATCTACAAGACATAAAAACTACTGAAAATCTTTAACAGTCACTGACTAACCTTCAGTATTTAGTTTCTCTATTCTTGGGCATAGTTTTAACAAATTAGGAGTAGGAATACTTATTTTTCTGAACTTAACACTTGTTTCACTCTGCTATGGAAACAAGTTGGTTACTGTACTGAATCTGTGAGAAGTCCATCTAGCTTTGTAAGTAAGCTGTGACCCCAACCAAAGCAGATAACTAAGGGTAGGATATGAAAACAAAGCAAACAGACTTGATACTACCACTGAGAATTCTCAACACCAATGAAGAACTTATGGCACAGGGACTTCCTGACCCACAGGTGGTTTTTATGTATTTTTTAACCTGTAACAGATTTATCTGCTGGAAACTTGCTCTGTTTTCCTTTGAATTTATGGGAACTTGGGGATTTTATGCCAGAGAAATCCATTGCTAGATTTCCTGCCCTGTGAAGAACTATGTCTTTTGTTTATGTTTTGAACCTGTTTTTTTTTAGTGTCTAGATTATAAATTATTTCCCTATTAAATCTAATAAATTAAGAAGCTGCCTCTCTGAAATCTTTACCTTTCTCAAAATCTCCAAGATAACTTTGATTTATAAAAACATTGTCTTTAACAGTGCCCAGTATAACTGTGATTTTTATTTGTAAGATATAAAATTAATACAGATACAGATACAAATTCATATTTCCTTTTATAGAAGGAAAACAAAGGATGAAAAAGTCTTTTGCTTGCCTTTGTTGGTAGTGTCCATGCTCTTAGAAAAGGAGAAAATGGTATATTAAAATCAGACACACATTTCTTCAACTGGTACAAGCAGGTCTCTTCAAGACGTCAATATTTTATGAACTGGTTTGCCTTGTAATTGGGAAAGCTAGTGATTTAAAAGTAAAATGACAATCAAGCAGCCAATGTGAGAAATTAGGTAATGTCCATTATATCAGAGATGTGCATAATTTATGAACTCTGAATTCCAGCAATGAAAATAAAAAGTCTGATTGTTGTCTTAGGGTCTGATTGAACCTAGCTGAAGTGTTTTTCCAGTGATATTGGTAGCTTGCAGAGCAGACCCTTTTTGTTCAAATAAGTAATTACAACTACGTCTACATAAACAAAGCTTTGGAGAGTTTTTATGTTTGTTTGTTTGTTTGTTCATTTAATTGGTCAAACATTTTAAGTGAATCATGTCTTTGGGAATTCCTAATCCCTGCTGAAAACCAAGGGAAAAATAGCTACAAAAATACACAGAGCCATCACAACTACCAGTGGGTGCAAACAATGTGGAGGCAGAGAAATTGTTTGGGTAACATTGGTTGATCCATAAGTAAGGCTAATTACTCAGGGTCATCAGAAGCAATTAACAGGTACTTAAAGTATTTCTTATCAGGACCATACCTAAACATAGGTTTAGTTTTGACCGTGTACTGACATACAGTCATGTTTAATACATTTTCTCTGGATCAAGGACAGTAGAGAATGACAAACACAGATTCAATTTTGGTAGAATAATCATGTCTTCCTGTACTGATGAAATCTATGTGGGATAAGAATTTTTTCTTCTACACAATCATCACTGCAAAGGACAAATAAATTTTAATGCAAACAAAAGACAAAGGAGAAAAAAAGATGTTGCAATCCTACATCAGAAAGAGTTTTAGTCCCAAAAACTGAGTTTTTCCCATCTCCAGTCTGCATTTCTATGACACTCAACTGTATTATTCTGAGAGTATTCAGACAAAGAATGTATAGCAGTCTGTTTCCCAAGAAGCATGTATTAATATACATTCAGATCTATCTATCCTGCTAGCAATAGCTATATCTAACCACAATAAAACAGTTGAGCTCTCTCAAGTGTTATGCCTTTAAGTTAAACTTTATTGAAATAAAATAAGGAAAGAACAATACATTTTGCATTCTTCAGAAGCCAGTGTTCAATAAATACTAAGTTTTGATCGATTGATACGGTGTCATATTTGACTAAAGAGGTGGGAAAGTTGCTACTGTTGCTTTGTGCTGGCTAGAAGAAGAATGCACTATTGATTTTATATGTTGGATGGGCTGTCAGCATACAGTGCATTGTTGATTTTGACTTTTATAGCCAACATGTTTCCTTTAATTGGATCATTTGTAAAAGAGAGGAGGGTACCTGTTCCCTTCTGACAGTGACTGATTACAATCATTTCATGTTTGTCAATATTTGATAAACCCACGGTTACCTAACAACATGGCTGAAAGCAGCATCTTTATGCATTTGCTTGTTTCCCCTCTTTCCTGCTTCTGATTTCAGACTCAGTGTAACCAGCAAGTTGTGCACGTAACTCCTGTTTAATCTTTTTTTTTTTTTTTTTTTCTGAAATAGTTTTCTTGTGTTCCACTATTTGTTGAGCAAGATAAAGAGGAGAGAAAGAGAGGAAAAAAGTTTTTACTTTGAGTCAACATAATTGCCAATATGTCTTGGTAATAGAAAAATTCTGGGACACCCATCTATGCCTTTGTCCTTGTTGCTCTCACCACTCTTTTGGATGATAGGCACAGTTCTGTAACCTTGCAGCTGAGCTTTCAGCTCTCTGATGGTGAAATGAAAACCAATATCCTTGTATCCTGTCATAAACCTTTGTCTTCTTCCTTCTTTTTTGCCTTCTTCCTATTATTATTGTTTGTTTTTTTTCTTTTTTAATTTTCTGGGTGCAAATTAAAATATCACTACAGAGAGGTCTGGAGCTCAGGGAAGATCAGAGATGTGTGCACAAAGCATTGTCATAAATTATTTGAAGAGAATTTGTGTTAGTATTTTAATTGTGTCTTTGATGCTCAGTTCACAGATGGCTGATGATTTCATCTGATGTACTAAACAGGTCTATGTTTTACTCTTGAAAAGGAAGATATATTCACAAGTCAGGCTCAATCTTTGTTCTCTTTTGCTTAGTAAAGCAAAACCTTTTTCATTTTCACCTATGTTAATTAGAACTAGTAATGTAAATAAAATGCCATCAGGGCTGGCAGGAAAATCTTCAAGTCACGCTGGGCTGTGAGGTGGAACACTCCAGGCCGCAAGCCTCACATCATCATCTGAACTTTAAGAAAGACTCTCTTAGGCACGTCAGAAGTGATTTTTCTATAAGATATCAACATTTGGGAAGACTCAGAAGAGGCAAGCACTTGTTTGCATCTCTGGAAAGCTGCTTTGCAAATGCAGTGGCCACTGAGCCTTGCCCTGCCACCTCTCCTGAAAGCAACACACAAGCAGTAGCTATAATGTTGCTTTTCCATAACAGCTAGATGTGAAAAAGCTATATAAAAACATGTTTAGCTATTTGTACTACATTTGCCTTGTCTGATGGGAAAGATCAGATACTAAAATGTGGTCTGCTTGAAGAGGGAAAGCAGAGGAATTGGCTCCCTGTCTCTACTTGCTTTGCTCAGAAGAGCATACGAGCATTGTTGTCCACCCATGCTCCCAGGCAGGACCTGAATACTAAGCACAACAAATTCTTTCTAATTCTAGGTCCAGTCCTCCTAAGAGTCCTCTAGGCCTCCAAAACAAGATAGAAGGGAGTCGTAGGAATAAACATCTACTTCAGATTTACTTTTAACACTAGCAAAGCAGAAGAAAGAGGGACTAGCTTCAGAGATTAAATGAACAAAAGAAATAAAGGTATTGGCGTCACTGTCAGAACAAAGTTCAAGGCAATGTGTGCTTGGAAACAAGACAGCTTATCTTCATCCAAAGGAACACAAAATAAAGCTTTGATATGACAATAGGTCACCAAGCAGCAGCTAACAAAAGAAGCAACTGTGAAAAAGGAGTGCAAAAAAAGTAAATTGCATAGTAATTTGCCCTCTCCTCATCCCTTAATTCGTCTTAGAATTAGCATGTACTTATCCACCAAAAATAACAGTAGCTTTAAGGCAAGTAGGTTCTTTTGGACTTTAAGACCAAGGGATTTCTTATTTCCTTCTTTGAGAAGCCAGGCTGCAGCTGCCTGTCACCAGTAACAGAGGTGTGCATGTGGTCCCCATAAACACAAGCATGCATGCACGTGTGTGAATGTTCTGCACACAGATCAGCAAAGACAGGGGGCATTGCCTTTACCTAAATAAATACCAATAATGCTCACCTAAATATGCACATAATGTATGGCCTGAACCAGTTCCTCCCCACCTGACCAGGACCAGTGTAACATTCACAAGCCCTCACTCTTGATCTATATTGACCTATCTATATTGACAGATATATGAATATTAACAGAGGTTTTCAGCCCATCTATTGTGCATGCCCAGACCCTTGGTCTCTTACTTGGTCACCAGCTCAGACCTTGGTTCTGGAGGCTGGTCTCCTACTCATTGGTTACTCCAGCCTGAACTTCATGAGCAGTGAGCAGGTGCAGGACTCTGCCAGGTAAGCACTGACCAGATACTTGCTTACATACAATTAGGTTTTTTTTTATTTTACTCTTTTCCCTTTGACCTTTCTTCCCACATCTATATTGACCCCTTAATTTTTCTGTTCTAGTCTGCTCCCAAATGAACATCTTATTCCTAATTACTTTTTCCTCACTAATCTCAGGTTTGCTACATTCATACCTAAATCAGGTATTTCTGTTACTGTTACAAATGTAATCTCGGCCTAATACGGTCACCTAGGTAATTCTAACCTTGCAAGGCTATTCCCAGAAAGGACCCTAGAACTCCCCTGCAGTTTTATGTGAGGGTTGGGTATTTCTCAGTAACCGTCCCCCCACTACCTGTGAAATGCTGCCATCCCTCCCAACACCATTTGTAACTTTTGTTAGATTTGCACTTTTTTTTTTTTTTTTTTTTTTTTTTTTTACTACTAGTAATTACTGATGTCATGTCCAGTAGTTTCTCGTGTTCTGTGTAGACAAATAAACCTCGCGTCAGGGAGCAAACATCTGCCTATGTAAATTAACAGGTAAAAAAGAACTTCTTTCTTCACAAGCATGACCTTTTCTTGTTCATACATATACAGATATAGATGGATAGCTATAAGCACAGCTATATAAGCAAACATATATATTCAGAATATTCAGAAAGTTGTTCATCAAATTCTCACATTGTCCTTGCAATATTCACACTACTGTGGTGGTAAAACAAGGACAACTGCTTATTTAAAAAAAAAAAAAACAAAAAACAACAACAAAAAAAAACCAAACACAAAAAATTTCTTTATTAAGGAAAGATGATTTTATCCTACCTCAAAGTTGAAAAAATTATGCAACTTCCTGGCATAGCTAGAGACAGAATTTGTGTATAGGTCTTTGGCTACATGAATCTGCAAATTTAAGATCAAATCTGTAATGGAAAGTGGCAGCTTTGAGTGTTCAAGTAACTCCAGGAC
>NW_010330938.1:19074-19307 GCF_000700745.2 Antrostomus carolinensis
ACTCTTTCCGAGTAAGAAAACTAGTTCCTTAATCAGAACCATTTTCTGAAGTGTTTAGATTATTGTTTAGTAAGAGAAATAATGATAATTTTTTAGAAGTGCTGATAGATATTAAATCCCTCTTCCCCTTTACATAGAAGCTCAAAGACAATCTGACCTAGCTTCAGACATCTATAGTGTAGACCTACACGTAACTATTTATTCTTAATAATCACTAGAAAGAAACAAACACT
>NW_010330938.1:19329-21137 GCF_000700745.2 Antrostomus carolinensis
CATGAAAGTATGTAGCAAATTCACCTCTACTTAGCTGCATATCAATTTACATATTAGTTTTAGAAATCTACATTAAATAAAAAGTATCTATTCTACACTAAGCCATTAAGGTAACAATACGAGAGTAGGAGATGGGGTTTTGATTTTATCCTGAGACTGTGTCTTGTGGAATGCTTTTTTCAATGCTTTTACTGAACTTAGGATTTAGTCTGAAGCTGTTTTCCTGAATAAGCAACCAGAGAAAGAGAATGTCTCTGTAACTTCATTTTTTTGGGCAATATTGGGTATCCAGAGTGTTGGTTCTGATCCCCATTCCCCAGCTTGTTTTTGTGTGTTTCATAGAAACACTCATCAGATCAAATGTATCGTGTAGTAAAAAAAACTTTCACTTTTCAACTTTCACAGAGATAGATTTTGTCCAAAATAAACACATGAAAATGTGGACTTTTAAACTTTAAAACAACAAAAAAATGAATATCCAAAATTTCTTATTCCTTTAAATAATCAGAAATGTACCTTTTTTTTTCAATGTAAATGAGATTGGATTTGGAATTGCAAACTGCAGTACTTTGCTTAAATGAGTGATAAATTACCTCTTTGTTGATATGTGCTGGACTTGATATCCAGACCAGGTTGTCATGTATACATTGTCTCTTATATACCAGGGGAAGTGATGGTTGTTTGTGGACATTACTCTTCGATCAAAAAAAACTTTGCCAGTATGCCAGCCTGAAGTTGCAAAGTTTTCTGTACTCCAGTTCTTGTGAGATGTGCTCATCAAAAATTCAAATCTATTTATATTTTCTATTTTAAACAGATTTTTTTCTTATTTTAAAATCAACATTTTGAATGGTAGAATATGAAAAATATAACTGTATATTTCTTTTTTCGTGGTAAGAGGAGAAACCAAACACATCAGAAAAGTGACCCCAACACACACACCATATACATATTTCATATCAATTTCTCTCTTTTATTTTTTTTTTTTTTTTTTAATGCAGCAGATGGTGATAAAATATTGACTTCTGAGATTTCATTTTGGGTCTACCTGTAAGTGGAATCCAAATAAGTGTTCATCACATTCTGTGCAGCTCAATAAGATGCTCAGTCTAGTGGGTCTCACGTCCTGCACTGCATTATCATCTCTATTAAACATACCATTTTGTTAAAGATAGGTCCAAAAGAATGATTCCAATTAGGCAGTGATTATTATGAATGAGTGCCTGCTATTTTTTCCAGCAGTATGCAATTGTGTCAGCTGAAGAGAGAGTATCATCTCCTATTAATTTTTATCCCTGATCTTATCCCTGTCACTGCATTCAGGTTCCTTCATCCATTTTAGGTCCTTCTTATTCACACCAATACCTCTAACCAAAGTATGCATGGCTGTTAATATCACACCTTAATTGGGGATATTAGCAAGATAGCCCAGTCTTAGTCTTTCAAACACTCTGGGTGAAATTTCTGAGGGAACACATTTGCAAATCACTGCACGCTAGGTAGAGACTTCTTTCTGAAAAACAGAAGTGAGCCTGCATGCGTACTTTCAAACACAAACCCCATAAACTCCCCCTCATATCCTTTCTTTTAAGGATCTAGTAATTTTTATTCATTTCAATAGCAAGTGTTAAATAGTAGCTTGTCATCTCTCTTTTGTAGTGCTGCAACCCAAAATTATAAATGAGCTGACATTAATGGGAGACCAAAATGTAGTGGTAGTAGGTATTGAAAATGTTTTGATATGACAGATGAAATATCTGCTGCAGCCACCTTTGGTAGACTTTAGTTAACTATATCTGGCTGTAGGG
>NW_010330938.1:21161-33506 GCF_000700745.2 Antrostomus carolinensis
TAAAGACATTTCATCACTTCCCTCTCTCAGTCTCATCTCAAAAAACTGTAGAACCCATGTCTCCATCTAAAGATTTTTAAAACTATAACTACTTGCCAGCTCTGTGTGAAGTCACCTCCTGAGCCTCCTGCTAACTTCTAGTGACCTGTGCAAAATATTAATTGTTGACTGAAAAAGACAATGCAGACCACATATGGCAAAATGGGTCCTGAGACTTAAGTGTCTGTGTCTCAGAATAGTCATAGTACCTGGTCAGAACCCATAGCTCTTCAAATTGAAAGTTCATTGCTGATATGCTGTACTTAGTGAATTTCAGTCAGAACACGTTTGCATTAAAACTGTCTTAACTGAGCTTTATATTTAAGGTTCCTGCTAAATTTCTGCTAAATTGTGACTGAAGTGCAATTTAATCAGTCAGTTGTCCTTAGCCCAAATTTTCTGAGACTCAGAAACAGAACCCAAATACTCTAAAAACTTGCCCAGGGCCATTTTTTTAGTTACCTACAGAGACTCAGTACAGCAGTTACTTTTGGCTGATTATTATTTATTCGGTTTCTTATCTGACCTGTCTATATACTAGGAATAGGGCTAAAAATCTTACAGGATCAGTCAGAACAAAGCAAGGAAGTAAATCAAAATAAATTCCAACAAACAGATAAGAGAGCTTTGCATTGCATTTGAGACTAGCTCAAAATTAGTTTGAATATTCACTAAAATCCCTAAACATTTTTTTTTCTTTTTTAATCTGAACTACTCTACCTGTTCCATGATCTACCTGCTTATTTTGAAACTCTTCATAGAAGGAAACAAGATAGAGACATGTGGAAAAAACAACAGCAACAAAAACAAAACAAACAAACAAAAAACCCAACCAATCAAAAAAAAAAAAAAAAAAAAAACCCCAAAAACCAACCTGCAATTCATTAAAATTTTCCAGTTAATTGTCCCTGGAATCAAAGTAGACTGGACTTTTTATTTACTTTGGTGGAAGTCCAAATTTGTAATTATTAGGATGTCAACAAAGATTCCCTCCCCTTTTCTTTACAAACCTCACTTCTTTCATTTCAACTGTTTCTGACAAAGAATTTTGAGAGAGATAGAACTATGCTAATTATGAAATCAGCTCAAGCTCTGCTATTAGACAAACTTAATCTGTTGATCACAAAGACACGGGGGGGGGGGGAAGTAAAATATGTCAATTCTATCTAACTAGATTGCATTTCCTAGAAAAGATAACTGTAAACACAAACTTTCAGCTGTCTTTTTCTACTGAATTGAGCTTCTCAAAGGATTTCAAGTTTTCCTTTCTTTTTACACTGTGCTGAATTCCTCCACCACAAGTTGTGGTTTGGAAAAATGCTACATGAATAACTGAGTCCATCCCTTGCTGGAGCATTTCTTAAGTGTATGCTTAGTTTAAAGAATGTGATGATTTCTCCATGCAAGGAAAATTAATTGATACTGTGATGAAAAAGCAGTAACTATAGCTTAATAGTAGTGGTAGCAATAGTACAGGCAACAGTAGTAATAATGGTTGCAATAGTATACTTATAAGCCTAGCAACACAGGAAAAATTTGAAGTTTAGCTACCTGCCCAAGAGTGTGTTCTTCATTGTATGCTATCATATATAAAAAGATGGGATTTTTAATAATGAACAATAAATACCACAATGGCTTGTTTCTAACTATGTCAATTTGCTCTTTCATAAAAGTATCTCAGAGTTGAATAAGACAAATAATAACTAGTCAGATACTCTTTAGATGCTTGGTCTTCATACTTTCCTTATATTACCAGACTGTAAGTGTCAAAGACACATTGTACTGCACTGTAGCTATGATGAGAATTTGAACTCTAACTTCACATATCAGCTACAATGACCCTGTGATCCAGGTCGGTCTTCTAAAAAAGAATTTCATGCACCTAGTTAGCAATTATTTAAGACAGGATGAGGCAAGTGTTGTACTAGAAAACCTGGTTTCTCTAAATAAACAGCAGAAAATACTTGGATGCCCAATTGAAGATCTATCATCAATTTGATGATAGTCTTAATCTAAGTGGAAGGAGTCACAATTTAGATATCTTAGTCTGGCTGAACAGTTTTGCAGTGCATATTCCCCTGTGAGTCCTTACCCAAAAGATTTTTGGGTTGGTTTGGTTGGTTTGGGTTTTTTTTTTCTAGCCACGTGCTGACGACAAGTCGTGTTCAAGTGAAGCATGCACTTCACTGTGCATATTGATATCATCAGCTCTTTCATGCTCTAGCAAAGGATGTTAAATATGATTAAGCCTGGGTCTCCTCTATTAATGGACAATCCTATAACCTCCATTCTTAAAAATATCCCATATACGGTCCAACAAGAGACAGGAGGGTGAGCAAGTAGATAACTTATTTATTGGAGGGAGAATCTAAACATTTCTACTATTCCCTAGGTACTATTTTTCAACCTTACACCTGTAGACACTTGTGACTGTTTTGTTTTTATCATTTTAAAGTTAATTAAACAATTTCTTTACACATTCCCACACATGCTCACAAAAGCGGATATTAAGAAACAAGTTCTCATTTAGTGTCTCTTCCCACAGAGTCAAAAATGTCCCATTAGTGTAAACAACACAGAACTCAAAAACTGATTTATTTCAATAGACCTGTACACCCTAGCTTGTATACAAATTTACACATCACTGGTTAAAAAGAAGATGCACATAATGCATGGAATGAACTGTTTCAACTTTTTTTTTTTTTTCCCCCTTTCCTTACTGCTATAATTTTTATATCTCATTTTACCTCTGTAATTAAGACAGGTCTGGTAGGTATTTAAATTAGCCTGGCTTTCATCTCTATCACACATTCATTTCAAAACTTTTATGAATATTTAATAGGGGTTTTATAATTCATGGTGATGTGATGAACAGCCTTTTGGCCATTAAGTCAATTGACAGAAAGGCAAAAAAAAAAAAAAAAAATTAAAAAAAAAATCTTTAAACCCCTACCCCCCTCTCTTCAGGCAGAAATAATAACGAATCTATTTCTGTTCCTAGATTGGTGATTACACAGTCACCTGTTTTCACATTAAACTTTGATGATAAATTACTCAGCAACCATGATAATATCAGAAGTTTTACTGGCCAGAACAAATTGCCAGTAATTGCTTGCATGATAAAGGGGAAGAGCTGTTTCGTAGTCCTTCTGTCCTTCCCCTTAGGGAATATCTGCAACCCCACAATCAAACTGCTTCTCTTCATATATATTTCTTTTTATCTCTCCCTTTCTTTTCACCCTCTGCTCTCTTCCTTTTCTTTCGGTTTTTTGGGTTTTTTTTGTTTGTTTTTATTTTTTGTGTTTGTTGTTCTGTTTCATTTTAAATAATTTTAAAGACAACTCTCTCAGCTTTTTAAGAATATATTAACATTCTATTAATACTGTCATGGTTTTGGTATGTGTCTCAATAACACGGGCCAAGCAGACCAGTGAAGTTTCAGATAAGCTGGAATTCAAAAGGTTTTATTTCTTTATTTATTTACTTTTATTCAGTGTTCTCAATAAATACCTTTAAACTGTATTTGTATGGGGTACTGCCAGTAGATTTTCAAGCCTAACAAAGGACACAACTGTGAAGTATGCATTTTGTATAGAATTTTTCACAGAGAACTGGCTGTTATTATTATTACCCTCATAATCGGTGATAAATCACCACAGTAAATCACCACCACTGTTCTTATTGCTGTTATTGTTATCATTACTATAATTTTGCAATTATTATGATTATAATTTTTCTTATCAATGTCAAAACTAGAAACTTTGTCAAGATCAGAGCTCTTTTTTATGGTAGATCTCTTAAAAACACAGGGCAGTAAAATTTCCCACTGGGGATCAAAACAAACAACATTTGCTGCACTGGGACTATCTATTTCTGTGATCTGGGCAACAGCAAGATGTGGTACTATCTTTTTTTAGGAGTCCATGTGAGCTCCAACACTGGAAGTAGGAGAGCTTCATTGGTGTAATGGTCATCTGCTTAGAACACCATAGCTGTCTACTTCTGGACCTAGCTAAGATTTCTAAGGTACATGGGTCTCCATCGTAAGTCTGCAGCTAGCTCAGTCCCTTGAAGCTTTTTGTCTTGAATGCAAAGCAAGTTACACAAACAATGTAATGTAGTGAATGTGTATCAGCATGTGTACTAAAGAGGATTTTCCAGAGAAAGTACAGGTTATGTGGCTTGATATTTTTTTTTTTAATTTTTTTTCCCCTTTCTGAAAGAGTAACACCTTTTTTTAAGGGCCTAGAAACAAGGATCCTGACCACACTCATCAGAAATAAAAATTTAATTCAGGGGTGTTTGAATAGTAGTGATGACTTCACTGTAAATATTTGCATGTTTCAAATCACGCACATGCCATGCTTAGCCAGTTCATATAGAACCAGAGTATCTTCCCTGACCATAATATAACTCTCTTTCTAAGTTACAAGAGGTAACTTGAGTGGTAGGCATACTTATATTGTGCAAGCTTGAGTAACAGAAGGAGGGAAAACAAGGACAATAAATAAATCAATAGCAAATTCACTTTCCAGTTATCATAGAATATGAATTTACTGAATAAAAAAGCATAAAGGAAAAATATAGTCAGTGTTATTACTCTTCAAAGCCTTTCACAGTGAAAGCCTGGATTTCACTAGTGTGTCATAAATAAGAACAAAGGTCTCATTGAATAGCTGAAGTTTGTGCTCCTTTTCTTTCTCGGTTCTGTTAGGGTGAATGTAACCTAAAATTCAGTAGAAGTCTATCTGGACATAATTACTTTTAGCTTAGTGGAATAAGAGGTTAAATTAATCATCAATATTTCTGTCTTCAGAATCCTTTTTCTTCAAAGGAATCTTCATAGCTCCAGCTCTAAATAGAAGGGGGGGGGGAAAGGGTTGTCATGCAAATGTGAGCCCATAAACATGAACACCTTCTTTCTTTTGCTTTTGATGTGTGAACACAATGCCATTCTCTAGCTGGCAAGTACCCAAATGCTTTCTTCTTTATTGCTGGCTGGAGTGCCTAATAGGCATAAACTAACTGCAAACAAGACTTGCATGGATTTTAGAACATTTGGATCTTGAATAATTTAAATAATTTGATTTCAGTGATGTGGGTTTGATTCAAATAAGCAAATGTTCACAGGAGTGTAGATGTGAAAGGCTATCCATCTAAGATTTCAGACTATTTTCCCCCCAATATTTCTGATTTCTTTTGATATTATAAATTTTGATCCTAAAAATCTTTATACGTATGCTTATGCGTAAGAACATGTGTTTAGCCATGTAATATAATCTTAGAATCGTATCAAAATGTCACTGTACAGGATCAGAAGATACCATCTAACATATGTCTGTCTTATGGCAGGATCAGATCTGCCTTCATCATTTTAACAGAAAATTGATAAAATAATTCTTAGAGAATTCAGTGGTGGAGTCTCAACAGCTTCCCCACAGTTTATTTCAGTTTTACTCACCCTTTCATTGGAAAGATTTTTCTGATGTCTAGAATGAATCTTCTTGCTGAGTTTTTAAGCCTAATCCTTATCTTACACAGCGAACAAATTATCCTCTTCCTTTTTCCATTTCTATATTCAGGCCATTTCCACTATCCTTGTCTATCTTTTGTACACAGAACAATTATTTATTTCAACTCATTCATCTAAAAAAAGACAAAAATTGAAAACAACAGATTTCATAACTTAGTAAGCCAAAGGAGTTGAAGGATGGGTTCATATGTCTTGTTTGTAATACTCCCTTCCATACATAATGCCCATATCATAATAAGAAGTTTACCCTTTTTTTTGCAACTCAACTGATTATAAAGCCGTATCCTTTTCTTAGGAACCAGAAAATAGCATATTCCATTGTTCACCATACTATATTTATGTAGAAATTCAATGCACTGGTCTCCCTTGTTTGTGCATTTGTGCATTTCCTGGCTGAATCTAAATAAAAAGGCTTTCTGAATTAAAAAAAAAAAAATAAAAAAAAATTAGTAAATTTTCTATTTTTTCAGAACTACTATAGATTTTAACTATATTCTCCAATAAATTTGCAGTTCGTACTGGCATACAGTAAGGGATGTGAAGGACAACAAGAAAGGTTTCTACAGACATAGCAGCAGCAAAAGAAGGCCAGGAAAATCATGGACCCACTGCTAAATTGTCATGAATACTTCATGACAAAGAACATGGCCAAGGCAGAGATTTTCAGTGCTTTCTTTGTCTTAGTCTTTACTGGTAAGACTGACCTTCAGGAATACCAGTTCCCTTGGAAGGAAAATCTGGAGCAGGGAAGAATTACCCTCAGTAGAGGAGGATTAGATTATGGAAAATTTAATAGATTGGACATACATAAATCCATGGCACCCCATGGAATGAACCCACAAATGTTGAATAATCTGACCGATACCATTGCAAGGCCATGCTTGACAGACTTTGAAAGGTCATGGAGACTGTGAGAGGTTCATGAGCATGGGAAAAAATAAAATTTCATTTCTATTTTCAAGAAGGGCAAGGAGAGGGATCCAAGGAATGACAGGTTGTTCAACCACACCTTGGGCTCTGGGAAGGTGGTGGAGCAACCAATCCTGGAAATTATTTTAAAAAAAAAAAAAGAATGAAAATTTTATTTATCTTTACTTTAGAAATATCTTTAACACTGTTTCCCTTAATATAATCTTAGACAAAGAGATGAAATACAGACTCAGTATGTGGACAAGGAAGCGACTTGAAAATGGGCTGATCTGCTGGAGTCAAAGTGTTGTGGTCAACATCATGAAGTCCAGTCATGACTGTGTAGCCCAGGAGTCCATACTGGGTCCCATACTGCTAAGGACACATTAATGACATGGTACTGATGATTGCACTGCCATTCAGAGGAATCTCAACAGACTGGAGAAAAATGCACACAGAAATCTCCTGGATTTCAAGAAAGGGAAATGACAAGTAGTGTACCTGGGAAGGAATAACCCCATGTACCAGCACAGGTCTAGGAACAGCCAGCTGATAAGCAGAGAAATCCCTGATGGTGCAGGTGGCACCAAGTTGACCATAAGCCAGCGTTGTGCCCTTGCAGCGAAGACTAACAGCCTCCTGGGCTGTATTAGGCAGAGCATCACCAGCAGGTCAAGGGTGATGATCCTTCCTTTCTGCTCAGCATTGGTGTGATGTATCTGGATTTCCGTTCCCTGTGCTGGGATCCCCAGTACAAGAGATTCATGGGTGTAATAGAGGGTGTCCAGTGAAAGGCCACAGAGATAATTAAGGAACTGTAGCATCTGTTATACCAGAATAGGCTGACAGAGCTAGGACTGTTCAATCTGGAGAAGTCTCATGGGGGATCTTACCTGTATGTATAAAGAGCTGACAGAAGGGAGTAAAGAAACCAGACTCCTCTCAGCAGTAACCAGGAACAGGACAAGAGGCATCATACAATGAACAAGAGTAGTGATATCTAAACTGTACTGCTAGTCAACTATTCATTCTTTCCTAGTACTCCTCTTTTCACAAAACTCATTACACTAGTACAGAAAGAAACTGAATGAACTGTTCTTGACAAAGCCACTCAGGTTGTTGTATAACTCTTCCATGTCTGACAGGCATTTACAAATTGTTAAATATTGTGTGATTTCTTTTTTTCTTGGAACTGAATATAGCCTGACTAGCTTATCAGTCATACCCTTCTTCCTCAGCTTTTTCCTTGTACCCCAGTTTTTAGACATTATTTAAAATCACTGGCAATGATTACTAAAAGAGATATAATTTGGGGAAGTGGATCTTTTTGTGACACTTTCAAATACCTTGATTTTCAAAGGATGTTCAGAAGGTACCAAAAACCAGAATCTCTCTCTCAAATGAAACACCTTCAGAAACTGCCTGGTTTTGAACATCTCATGTTGTAAGGGGATTTGAAATGATTGTTATTATTCCCACAGTAACATCTTTGTGACCGTTGAAAGTGAAGGACTTTTGTCAATATATATATAAAGATAAAAATTCTAGCCTTAAAACAGCCCAAAAAGTATAAACTGAAGAATTTAATGTTTTAAATTAAATTTTTGTGGGGGAAAAAAAAAAAGATTTAAAGTCAATGGGACATACTCAACATATTATTTCTTACTTCATATTAAAAAAAAAAAAATCTAGTGTGGATTGACACAGACTGTTCTACAAAAACAAATAAATATATTGTTCAGGGAGAAGTCAAGTCTATATTGTGGGGATTACTTTCTCATATGTAACATTATAAAGAAATACATGAGGAGAAGTAGGTGCATTAACCCAGTTCTGAGCTCTTCATTGACATGTTTTATTACTCTGGGGAATTCTCTTAAGATCTCCTTTCCTTTATTTCTCCTTGGTGATATATTTTGTCTCTATGGTGTTGTTATATTTTTACTAAGGTACTATATGGACATATAAAATAATTTTGACAAAATTTACAGGCTGAAAGGCTCACACAGAGTAGTAGTGTCTTCCCTGAAACACATAGAATCACAGAATCACAGAATATTAGGGATTGGAAGGGACCTCAAAAGATCATCTAGTCCAATCCCCCTGCCAAAGCAGGAACCTAAACGAAATTACACAGGAAGGCGTCCAGGCAGGTCTTGAATGTCTCCAGAGAACATAGTATGTTCTCTTTGTCTTCCTGTCTGTCTGCCTTTATCTTTTACTCACTTATACATACATATCCAAAACAAACTTTTTTTTTTTTTTTTTTTTTTTTTAAATAGACTAAAACTGAAAAGAAAACAACTGGAATTCATAAATATAGGGGTTTTTACTGAAAGGTGACTGATTTTTCTTTTTTTGTTCTTTCCCCTTTTGTATTTCTCCCTCCTCCTGAACAAGCACATAGACTTTCCCACTTATCCTCACCTTGTTCAGTTCCCTGCATTCACTACAGGAACAGCCTGAGGGCCTGAGGTACTAGAATTTTTTCTTCAATATCAGTCTCCAACTCTTCTGATAATCTAAGGTCTAAACTGAGGTCCCAAATAAAGGTTTTACACACTAAGTGACCTTTTCTGAGATTTTCCATAGCAAATATCATGGCAACAGCTGACCAAAGGAGAAGATGGCATTTGGTAAGCCAAGCAGAGAGATGGAATGGACTTCTGGTACAGACAGCAGCAGATCTCTCAGATGTTACTGTTCTCATCATTTCTTTCCTCCAAGTATTACACAAGCAGTAGTGCCTCACTACTTCAGAGGACAGTATTTCTTAAGCACTTTGTAACACACTGTTTTGTTTCATCCAGGAACCCTTTCATCTCCAACCCAACATGTTCTGAACTGGTTTTATGAAGATTGACACAAGGTGAGGAAGACTTTGCCCTAAAACATTTCTGTTATGGTACAGAAAAGCTAGCCTTCTTGAAACAATGCATATTTTGGCTTGGGTACCATTAACAAATATGTTAACTCTATGTGACAACTGATTAATTTTGGTTTGAGGTTATGAATACAAAACAAAACATGCTGGTACGTAACGTGAATTTTAATGATGTCACAGCACTTGTAAAAGATGAGAAAGATAATTTAATTTGCTTTCTCTGAAAGGTCAGTTCTCTTGAGATGAAATTTTCCCTGAGGGTGTCAATGCCCCTCACTCCTTTTTTTTGCTTTTTCTCCTTCTTTAGAAAGTGAACATTTATATTTAAATAGAGGAGTATCTAGGCTTTTTCTCTTGTTTTGTGTTCTTTTTCTTTTGGAAAAGTAGTGTCAAAGAAGGGGAAAAAAAAATCCCAGATTTTTCAAACTTAAACCCATAAATATTTGAAAAGTATGCTTCTTGCTATTTCAGTTATTTATGTCTGTGCATGTTGCACCTGAGTAATTAAGCATTGTGTGGAATCTAGAAGTACAGATACAATCATTTTCTGGAATCATTTTACATTTGCACCTTACAATATGGCAATGGGGAACAAATGGTAACAGGGAATGGGATAATTCCATTTTTGTAGCAGACATGAAAGTTTTCATTTGGAAAGGTACTAACCCCCTCTGGCAAGTGCTAAGCTCCTTCAGTTGCCAGCCAGGTTGATTCTACAGTACACTGTTTTGTAGGAGACTCTTGATGCTTCAAAGTCCAGGGATCAAAATCACAGCTTTTAATTTTTTGCCAATCAACATAACTGTACCACAGGAAATTAATTTCTAGCAATTTTTCAGCCACTGTTTGAGGTTTGTAACACTTTTTAACTTATAAAAGTAATTTACCACCATCTAGTACTGATGATTGGGTTCATCACATGTAAATAACCATGGACCAGAAATGCTTTATCTTAATGATTTTAATAGTCATCTCATCAGGATAATACAATTTAACTTGGTTCTGCTTGGAGACAACTATATTCAGACTGTCCTGAGGTTTTCCTTGTTTTGTCTCTTTGGAGAAGTTGTAAAGATGTTTAATTTATAGGAAATTAGAGTATTATAAATGTACTCGTGAAAAAATCAATAAAACTTTCATCATCTGAATGCAAGCTGATTCAACTGCAGTTAAATAAGAAGCTAAATAAACTATATCGATAATGAAGGACATTTGTTTCTAAAGGACAGTTTCTGATTAATAAGGGGAAGCTAGCTGGACTGAGAAGATCAGGAACTTGAATGAAGAGCAACTCAGGAATTCATTCAAGCTATGTGGTTTGAAAAAAAGGAAAATTCTGTTTCCCTAGTATAGGGGTTAGGGTGTGAGAGGAACAATGACAATAAGTAGAGATTGGTTGAAAAAATAAGGATGTGATTAGCCATCTCAAGGGCTCTGAGGTTAACTTGAGACTGTAAAAGATAGGACTTGTAAAGGAAAATGAACTGAAGCTGGTCCAAGTGTGGAACAGGTCTATTAAAGTGATCAAAACGACAGAAAGCCTGTCATAGGAGAGGACATGAGAAAAAAAGGTTTGTTTACCCAAGAAAAATGAAGACTTAGAAGGATATGATGGTTGTCTATAAATAATGAAGGGAGAATTCACCAAGGAGAGACATGAGCTATTTAAGCTAACACCAGTGTTGGCATAAGAATAAATGGGGTAGGTTGGCCCTGAACAAATTTAAACTGAAAATAAAATGAAGAAGATTACAAATTGCTAGGGCAGTGAGGTTTCAGAAGAACCTTCTAGTGAGGGTGGTGGGAGAAAACAATCCTTTTCAGTGAGGTAATCAGTAAATTTATGCATATAATTATACTGTATAGTGTCTATAGGGGCAGAAGACCACCTTTCTTTACTCAGAAGGTGGCTTCTGGTCTGTGTTCCCATGTTGTTAAAGTAAAAAATTGTGACAACAGAATAAGCAAAAATTGTGTGTAAAAAATAGCAAATGGTAACATAAGCAGAATCGTTTGTATTGATTAATGATGTAATTATGACATCCTAAATTCAGGATTATTTATTTATTTATTTATTTATACCTGCTTGACTTGCAACTTTCGCAGCCTTGGTTTTTTTCAGGGATTTTTCATTTTTTCTTGATGTTTAAGTAATAAAACATTAAAAAGAATAAAACAAACAAAAAACGTATCCAACCATCAACCTGTGTACTATTCTAATTCCAAAAACTTCATGTGCATTGTATATATGACAGTACTGTGTATTTTTGGAAATCTATTCCATGTATGGTTTTGTTATTTACTTAAAGTCATATGTGTCCAAGGATGCAGAGTCAGATCCCAAACTCCTTGAGAGCACTGCTTATGAAAGTTCTTGGTGAGACCAACAGAATAGTATCTGAAGTACATACTTTCAGATTACTTCTCTCTGTGAATTTAAGATTGGAGTAATCTGTTTTCTTTCTGTCAGTTTATGACATCAAGAGTAATTGATACCTAACTTCTAATTGTGCTAACAATAATAACAGCAATTATTTTTAGGAATAGTCTGACTATTGTACATGCTTTAGATTTTTTTTTTTTTTTTCCTTTCAAAAATCAGTGCTTAAATGTAGTACTATAAAGTTAAAATGTTTGATTTAGTCATCTATTTAGGGAAAAGACATATTTAAATCTGTTTCTTCTTAAATGAGGAGGGGGTTTTTTTTGGTGGATTTAGTTCTTTTTTTACTTTTTCTTTTCCTCTTGGGAGAAACATCAGGCTTGCGCTATAAGCCAAAGTCATAATTTTCTGACTTGTCAAGCTCTACAGCTCACATCTAAGACAAATCTTTTCTCCTACCTCAGTTGATTTTGCCTTTCTAAAACTCTAATTCCTTGAACAAGTGCAAATATGCTACCACTGTTAGTAAGTTACAGATGTTGATCTGGTATACAGAGACAGCAATCTCTCTTTCTTTTTCTTTCTTTCTTTCTTTCT